>NW_011907982.1:0-1942 GCF_000151845.1 Pteropus vampyrus
TTAGACATGAGAAGGAAAGAAAACTACAGGCCACAGGCCAATATTCCTGGTGAATACTGATGTAACAACCTTCAACACAATACTAGCAAACTGAATTCAGCAGCAGATTAAAAGGTTTATACACCATGACCAAGCGGCATTTATTTCTTGAATGCAAGGATGGTTTAATAAATGAAAATCAATCAATGTAATATACCACATTAACAGAACAAAGGAAAAAAGCCCACGACCGTCTCGATTGATTCAGAGAAGCAACTGATGAAATCCATCACCCTTTCATAATAAAAACACTCAATAATCTATGAATAGAAGGCAACTACCTCAATATAACAAACTACATGTGAAAAGCCCATAGCTAACATTATACTCAATGGTGAAAGAATAAAACTTTTCCTTTAAGATCATAAATAAGATAAGAATCCTTGCTTTCATGTTTTCACTACTTCTATTCAACATAGTTTTGGTGTTTAAACCAGAGTGATTCAATAAGAAAAAGAAACAACAGGTGACCAAATTAGAAAGGAAGAAATAAAATTATCTTTGTTCACAAATGACAGAATATTACATGCAGAAAACACTAGAGTCCACAAAAATCCTGTTAGAACTAGTGGATGAGTTGAGCAAAGTTGGAGGCTACAAAATCAACACACAAAAATCAGTTGCCTTTGTATACACTAACAATGAATAATTCAAAAAAAAAATTAAGAAAACAGTTCTTTTATAATAGCTTGAAAAAGAATAAAATACTTAGGAATAAGAATGTAAAAGACTTGTACACTGAAAACTATAAAACATTGCTGGAAGAAATTAAATATACAAACAAATGGAAGTATATCCTGTGTTTACGGATTGGAAGACTCACATTTTCTGCTTTCAAAACTACTAAAAAGCTACTATAATCAAGAGTGTGGTACTGGCATAAAGAGTGATGAGTAGATCAATGGAATAGAAAATAGGGCCCAGAATTAAACCCTCAAATATATTGTTAAACGATTTTTGACAAAAATACCAAGATCATTTCATAAAGAAATGATAGTCTTTTCAACAAATGGTGCTGGGAAAACTGGATATCCACATGCAAAAGAATGAAGTTGGACCCTTATCTTACACCATGTAAAAAAATTAGCTAAAAAAGATAAAAGACCTAAATATAAGAGCTTCTAAATATATAAAATATAAAAACAATAAAACTTTTAGAAGAAAACAAGAGAAAATTTTTATGACATTGGATTTGACAATGATTTCTTGGATACAATACCAAAGCACAGACAAAAAAATAGATAAATTGGACTTAATTAAAATTTAAAACTTTTGTACATCAAACAACACTATCAACAGAATAAAAAGACAACCCACAGAATGCAAGAATATATTGGTAAATCATATAACTGACAAGGGATTAATACCCACATTATGTAAAGAACCCCTACAACTCAATAACAAAAAAACAAACAATGCAATTAAAACATGGGTAAGGGACTCGAACAGACATTTCTCTATAGACAGTGTATAGCTAGCCAATGAGCACGTGAAGAGCTACTCAACATCACTGATGATTAGAGAAATGCAAATCAAAACCACAGTGAGATACCACTTCACATATATTAGAATGGCTATTACAAAAACAAAACAAAAGAAAACAAAAAATTCCTAGAAAATAATTGTTAGCAAGAATGTGGAGAAGTAGAAACATTTGTGCATGATTGGTGGGGGTGTTAAATGGTACAGCCGCTATGGAAAACAATATGTCAATTCCTCAAAAAATTAAACATGGAATTACCATGGGATCCAGCAATTTCACCATAAGTGTTGAAAGCAGGTTTTTGAACAGACATTTGTTACAGCAATGTTCATAGCAATATTATTCACAATAGTCAAAAGGTAGAAACATGGTGACAGAAAGAAATCTAACCCTGGGCAGTGAACACACAATGTAATCTAT
>NW_011907983.1:0-1527 GCF_000151845.1 Pteropus vampyrus
GCTATAGATACTCTCATGACTCCTATTCTAGATCTTGAAAACGGAGACCGAGAGAGGTTAAATAACTCGCCCAAAGTCGTAGAGTTGGCAAGTGGAGAACCACAGTACAAACACAGGTGCCTGACTCCGGCGCGTGTGTGTGCGACCTCCAAGCACGCAGCGTCCATTTGACAGGGTGGGCGTCCAGGGAGCCTGTCAGACGTGGGCAGGAGAAGCCGGAACTATAGCAGCTCAAACTGCCGGCCCGGCCCGGCCCAGCAGCCTGAATTGCTCCCTTGTTCCCCTTCATGTCCTAATTAATCAAATCCCTTTGAACATGCAAGAGAGCGAGCTTAAATTTTTGTTAAGATGAAAGAAAGGAATCTGTTTCCATCTGGTACTTTCGAACTCCCCAGGAAGCCAAATAATAATAAAAGTAAATCTCTCAGGGCAACCCCCATGGCAAGCCACTAATTCCTTGAGAATGCCAGAAGTCACAAGCAATCTGGACCCACCGGCCCTCGGGTATGATGGAAAGATCAGGGTCTAAGGTCTAGAGCAGGAGTCAGTCGGCCAGGCTTCTCTGTAAAGGGCCAGATATTAAACAGTTTAGGCTTTTCAGTCCACGTGGCCCCCGTCTCAACCCCCCGACGCTGCCATTGCAGCATGAGAGCAGCCATGGACAAAATGTGAATGTGCGGGCATGGCCGGGTTCCAATTAAACTTTATTTGCGAATACTGAAGTTTTAATTTCATAGAATTTTCATGTGCCACAAAATGTTTTTCTCCTTTTGATTTTTTTCAATCATTAGAACATTTTCAAAACCATTCTTCATTTGAAAACTGTACGAAGGAGCGGTAGAGTCTGGAGACCTGGGTTGGAATCGTGGCTCTACCGTTTCTTACTCCCGTGGCTTTTGGCCCTTACATTCCCATAGCTTCATTTCTCTCTTGGGGAACTGAGCAGAGCCGGCGCGGTGCCTTCAGACCCTCCCGTGTGGCTGACACTGAGAAATGTGCTTATTTATATGCTTTACTTAATTTGATCCTCTTAATCACCCCAAGATGCAGAAATTATATTATTGCCTTTCTTTGGACAGTTATGGTGATGGAAAGAGATTATGTACATAATTATGCCTGCCCTGGCCTTCACGGTTTGAAGTTGACCCTTATTGCACGCAGAAGCCTCTATGTTGGTTCAATAATAGTGTTCCTACTTCTAAGATGCTGTATTTTGTTTATGGGTTTCTTTTTTTTTTTTTTTTTTGGTATCTATAGTTGTACTTTGAATTGTTTCCTCTGGTTAAAATTATTCCTATTCAATTAGAATTACATAGACATCCACTTTACACTCCAAAGCTCACTGAAATGAAAGTTGAACACACACACTCTGAGTGGTCGCTAATTCTATTTATGTGCACAGGAGAGAGTTCAGCTCAGATTACATGCATATGAAACACTGCATTAGATGAGAGAATATGTGTTAAATGACGCCTGGCCCAAGGAAGGTGTCAGCCAGTGTTTGTCCTCATCCTCCTCAGCGGCAAG
>NW_011907984.1:0-1518 GCF_000151845.1 Pteropus vampyrus
ATCCATGTTGTCGCAAATGGCAGTATTTCATCTCTTCTTATGGCTGAGTAATGTTCCATTGTGTATATGTACCACCAAATCAGTTATTTAGGTCTAGTTCTAATTAGAAACCAGTTTCACATGGTCCCATTTCTCAATAATGTCATTGAATTGCAGTTAATAATTTTCTCAAAAACTGTATTTCTTAAATATTTGAACTGTTATTTGAAAAAACAAGTCAGAAATAGATGTAGTTATTTTAAAATTTGTAGTACACACTCTAACAGCGATAAAAGCATAATAGCCAGCTATGTAATCTTGTTAGTTTGAATGTATAAATGGAGTTTGGAATGTCGGGTTCTGAGGTACAGATAAGTAGGTACATCTGTGTCTGTTGGTTGGGAGAAGGCTTTGAGTCAATTTGTTAAATATTTTAGAAACACCGAAATCTAACATCTAATTATAATCTGTCGAAAACATTTTTCCCTCTCCTCCTCTTAGTAGATAGGTAAAATAAGTCAAAATTTCTCTGAAGCAACTTTTAAATTTGACATAGTCATTAGTTTCAGTCATGTAAATAATAATGTAAGAATTACTTCAGTTGTTTCATGTGACTGTTTTAATTGTGGTTTGGGATTCTTATTTAACTGGCCATACTGGGTCGTTGTCTGGTATTCAGCACATTAGCAGCATGCTATCTACCTGCACACTGTACTCCTGTGTTGCCCTTGGTCACTAAAGAGTATTTTCTGCCAAGCAGCTGACTGCCTGTTCTAGAGAAGCAACCACAGAACGTATGATGATGGTGCGATAAGAGAAGAGGAAGCAAAAACAAAAAGGCCTGGGGTTTTATGTCCATTTCCTTCCCCAGCTCAGAGAATTCCAAAAATCAGAGATCCAAAGAGGCCCACACCAAGACACATCATAATTAAAATGCCAAAGGTTAAATACAAAGAAAGAATATTAAAAGCAGCAACAGAAAAACAAATAATTACCTATTAGAGAACACCCATAAGACTGGCAGCTGATTTCTCAAAAGAAACTATGCAGGACAGAAGGGCTTGGCAAAAAATATTCAACAGGATTAAGACCCAGGGTATACAACCAAGAATAATTTATCCAACAAAGCTATCATTTAGAGTTGAAGGACAGATGAAGAGCTTCCCAGACAAAAATAAGCTAAAGGGATTTATCACCATAAAGCCAGAATTACAGGAAATGTCAGAGAGACTTCTTTAAGAAGAAAAAACATGTATCAAAAACAGGAATAAAGAATGGTAACAACTACATTCCTATCAATAAGTACCTCAAATGGAAAAGAACTAAGTGCTCCAACCAAAAGATTGAATGGCTGAAAAGATAAGAAAACAAGACCCCTATATATGAAAAGGAAGGGTATGGAAAAAGATATTACTTTGATGGACCTAAAAGGTATTTAAGTCAGAGAAAGATAAACACTATATGATTTCACTTATATGCGGAATTTAAGGAATAAAAAGAACAAACTAATCAAAAACAGACTCACAAATATAGTGGACA
>NW_011907985.1:0-1461 GCF_000151845.1 Pteropus vampyrus
TTCACTGTGAATCCCCCAAACCCAGCACAACACAAGGGAAGGCAAAGTGTGGGAAACGGTCCCCAGAACTTGCCCCTCATAGATCAGCTCAGCAATACAGGGCAAGAATCGTGAGTCCTACCGAATGGGAAATTTTTCAGCTGCAAGTCTCTAATATTTTCAAAATTAAAGCGGCTTCTTGAATCTTCTATTTGGACATAATCCCTAAAAGGTCCATCATTTGATGACAGGCAGTTTCTACATAAGTTGGACAGTTTTCATTAACGCCAAGATGACTCCAGAAGCCATGACCGATAAGCACCATGGAACAGATCACTAATTCCATTCTTAGGAAGGTCATTGTCCTACCTGCTGCTCGGTATCCCATCGCTGCCATCACATTTCAAGAGCAGCAATATTGCGAAAGAAAGTAAGCTCCCTGGGGGCAGGGACTCCTCGCTACATTCACTGATAACGATTCACACTCCTGCATGGTGTCTGCCATTCAATAAATATTCAATGAATGAAGGAAGTAACGCCCCAAACACAAAGGACAAAGACAGCGTAGACAACTCGGCATCTTAGGATAATCACATCCAAGAGAACACAGTATTAATATGATATCTGATAAACAAACATCTTTTACTTTTCTACAGCATCAATACAAGCCAGTGAGAAAAGAATGCTAATCTGGCGCCTTCAGCAAAGCATTAGAAAACGAACGCCAGTCACAGCTCTCCAACAAATTCTTTGAAGATTTGCTTTGCAGCCAGATGTTGGTTCTAGTTTCCAGCTAGGTCATTTAATTGTCAGGGAGCATAGGTATAAATGCCTCATCTGAATGTGGCAACACCTACCTTCAGTGATTATTGTGAAAACTAAGCAAAATATCTCACCTAAACCTTCACAGGCCCTGGCATATATAAAAATCCAAAAAAATTACTTCTTTTTAAGGTTATGATGATATAAAAAATATCTATTTTGATTAGATTTCAATTCATTAAGTCAGATTAAAATCTTTTAACTGAGGTAATATCTAGTTTTTGTTTTTTTTTTTAAAGCATGCTATTACAAAGTTGTGCAAGGCAATTAGTCTCACTTCATTAGGTAAAAGAAACTTTTATTATAACTGATCTTTCAGTGGTACCAAAAAATTCAGAGATAATAAACATCAGTAGCTAACGAGCTAGTCATCTTAAAAGATTTGTCCAAAAGTTTCAAAACATTTCAAAAATATTCTTCCCATATTTCCATTAGCTTTGTCCAAATCAAGAGCCTTTTCTTCCACAAGCTTTAATTCTATTGCCTCAAGGTTTGTGAAGCATGTCCCTCTACAGCAAACACGAGTATTTATAAAGCAATTAACTAACTGGAATGGAAATGGCCGGTTAAACTAACCCTTTATTTATCTTAAATCTCTCTCTTCACACTACACACATGTATAACATATACATGTGTGTGCGTGTATCTGTGTGTGTGTGT
>NW_011907986.1:0-2130 GCF_000151845.1 Pteropus vampyrus
CTTCACAATAGTGTAAAAGTCTTAGGATAAATGATGAGGACTGAAGTTTTCTTCATTTCTAGCCATACCTCTTACTGTTTCCCCAAATGCAATGAATAAAACTTATCTAAGGCTCTTCCTGACATTTTACCTATTCACACTCTGTTATGACTCAAATATTTTAATTAAATATATATAAATACTTGATCTCTTGTTTAAAAAAGGAGTTGAACATTTTTTTTAATATTCCCTGATTTTTAGCAGCCCAATCAAGAAGATCATTATATATGTTAACCACGCATTCCTAAAATTTATATCTGAGAGAATATTATACTGCCTTTATGTCTCTTATGATCTTCATCCTCCTTAGGTTTTGAAAGCTTCCCATTGTCGACTGAGTTAATACCTAAAAGAGTTAATACCTTTCATATAGCTTTATAGGGTTTATAATAGAGTTTCAAGTTAGTTTACCAGGCTTTTTTTTTTTTTTAATCTTTCATGTTGTAGAGATGTCTAACTAGAACCCGAATTCTAATTTTATTGAAATTCTCCCCATTTCCTGAATAAACTATTAATTTTCATGTTTTTCTTAATGCTGTGTCACTTTCATAGATTATCTTGGTATTTCTGCTTTACTTTATGAATTCATTAAGTAGAGTTAGCTCAAAGTTCCTTTTACAAATACTATTAATTTTTTTAAACAGAAAAATTTTTATAGTACTGAAATAAACATTAATAAAAATGATATGTATTTCTATGGTCTTAATTTAACAATTGCAATAACTTTCTAATTTAGTTTATTTATTTTTTTATTAGTTTCAAGTATACAGTACATTGTTTAGACATTTATATGGTTTATAAAATGATTCCTCTAATTGCTCCTTCTTCTTCTGTTTTTCCACCTAGCAAATATATAAATGTTAACTGCATTTGCTATCCCTGTGACCATCTATCAACTACTAATTTGTACTTCTTTAACTCTCACCCCATTCTCCCAGAACCCCAGCTCCCATTTACTCTGTCCGTCATCAAACTGTCCTCTATATTTGTCAATCAGTTTTTGATTAGTTTGTTCTTTTTGTTCCTTGTTTTCCGCATATAAGTGAAATGGTATTTACCATTGTCTGCCTGATTTATTTCACTCAGCATAATAACCTTTAGGTCCATCCATGTCATTGCAATGGTAGGATTTTATTTTTTTAATGGCTGACTAATATTCCACTGTATATATGAACCATAACTTTTTTATTCAATTGTCTGTTGATAGGCATTTAGATTGCATCCATTTCTTGGCTATTTTTAATTGTCCTACCATGAACATAGGGGTGCATAGATCTTTACAAATTATTATTTTGGTTTTCTTTGGATAAATACCCAGAAGTACAATTACTGGGTCAAAAGGTATATTCGTTTTTAATATTGAGAAACCTCCAGACTGTTTTCCATAGCAGCTGAACCAATTTGCAATCCCACCAACAATGTGTGTGAAGGTTCTCTCTTCTTCTCATTCTCACCAACACTTGTTGTTCTTTGGTTTATTACTGATAGCCATTCTGACAGGTGTGAGGAAATATATCATTGTGGTTTTAATTTGCATTTCTCTGATGATAAGTGACCTTGAGCATCTTTTCATATGTCTATTGGCCACCTGTATTTCCTCTTTGGAGAAGTACCTGTTCAGGTCTTCTGCCCATTTTTTAAATTGGTTTGTTTTCTTGTTGTTAAGTTGTATGAGTTCTTTATATATTTTGGATATTAACTTCCTATCAGATGTATCATTAGCGAATATCTTATCCCAATCAGTCAGTTGTCTTTTTGTTTTGTTGATGGTTTCCTTTGCTGTACAAAAACATTTTTAGTTTGATGTAGTCCCATTTGTATATTTTTTGTTTGTTTCCCTTGCTCGAGGAGATATATCCAAAAAGAAATTACTGTTAGCAATATCAGAGTTTACTGCCTAAGTTTTCTTTTATAAGTTTTATGGTTCGGGTCTTATATTTAAGTCTTTAATCCATTTTGAGTCTGTCCTTGATTACAATGTAAGAAGGTGGACCAGTTTCTTTCTTTCTTTCTTTCTCTTTCTTTCTTTCTTTCTTTCTTTCTTTCTTTCTTTCTTTCTTTCTTTCTTTCTTTCTTTCTTTCTTTCTTTCT
>NW_011907987.1:0-2008 GCF_000151845.1 Pteropus vampyrus
CATGTGGCTGGATGTCAAGAGCCTCACTCCATAGCCAACTCTTACTAAGCTTCTGGGGAGAAATTGGGTGCAGAATATGACCATAGAGAGCATACGAACTCATTCTATAAAGTTCTCAGTATCGAATAGCCCCATATTGAGTACCAGCATACTTAAACGCTCACTACCATCTTTTATGTTAATTCTTTCTAGTAAAGATGGCTCCTTAAATTTGCAATCACCATACACCTTTATAAGCCCTTTCATGTAAATACGTTAAGAAAAAAACACCTCCGTCAGACACGTTCTCATTTTTAGTTCAGAAAATGTGGTCAGCGAATTTATACAGAGCTCTCTTTGTAAAAGAAGTCAGAGATTCACAGAAGATCGGAGTGCAAGGTCTTGAGTTTCCAATCCAGTCCAATCCAGCCAGGAAGCATCTTACAGAAAGAGCCCGAGACCCCCAGAGGGGAAGCAATGCCCAAGGCTTCATAATGAGCTGAGAGGTCCCAGAGCTTAGGTGGGAGACTAAGAACGCAGATCTTGGCAATGTCTGATGTGCTTCTTGCTGTTTTTGTTCACTTCCTTTACTGCTTCTGTACCAAATATGAAAACCTCACCTCCACGTAAGAGTAACTTCTAGGTACTGGGTATCACATAGTTTACAAGAATTGGTTGCTTTTCTTTAAAGGAAAAAAACAGTAAGGGAGAGGATGAAGTGTACTGAAAATACGTAGAAAGATATCAATGCCATGCCTTTGAACAAGGCCAGTGTAGACCCCATGGGATTATATTCTCAAATCCAGGTTAGTGATGGAGTTTAAGGACTCGGGCCCTGCTGAGGGCCAGCGCGTGAGAAAGCAGCACCACCTCCTTCCCGATTTTGTTTCCCCATCTGGGTCAGATGGGTCATCTGGACAAGGCCTGGCCGCCTCAGAGGACAGTGCAGCGTGTGCGCAAGACTGCATGTTCGGGGTGCGTTAGGAGAGGCTGTACGTGTGGGTGACTGGAGCGTCAGTGGCACACGTGTACGGCAGTGGGAGAGACCGTCTTGTTCCTGAATTGAGAACATGAGACTCCATTCCAGCTAATATTTCTCAATCTGAAAAAGAATCACAGACTAAACCGAAAGGACCCTAGATCCGGCCCCAACGCCTTCCCTGATGGCTGGAGAAACAGGCTCACAGAGGGTCAGGGAGGTGGTCAAGGTCACACAGCTGCGAGCTGCTGGCAGGACAGAGGCTGGCTGTCCCTCCCTCCACACCAGGCTGCTACCAGGATCCCACATACTGAGACATCCGGTCCCCTGTGCTGGGAGGATGCCACATAGCGGGACAGTGTTCCCCTTTGCAATGACTGGTTGATTGCTGTGCCATGGACAGCTGGGCAGGGCAGACAGTGTGCTCCTCTTTGCCTTGGCACTGGACACGAAGACTTCTGGAGTGTGAGGAAAACTGTGTGTGTCACTGGAACAAAACATTTCCTCAAAGAAGGCAAACAAATACCAGGGGCGAATCCCCATGTGTTCGCATGGACTCGAAACTGCCCCATTTAGCACCCGAGGCTGTAATGCTCTCTAATGGGCTTGTTAATCTCATCCCTCCTTAGGAATTAAGTTTATTAGGGCGGAGATAACTCCCCTGTCCCTCGCCCTAATCCCTGGTTGACACCCCGTGGTTTTTCCAGGACTGCGTAAAAATAAAGTTGAGCCGGTTGCCCAAGACAAAAAGGAACTCTGCCCGTCGTGGCCCTTTACATATGAAGACTCGCTTCTGTTTACCGCTGGCTTCCCCATCCTGCAGTCTATGGAGGCCAGGCCCGCTGCGGACAGTGAGATCACTCGCTCGGGCGTGCCTTCCTCGAACAAGTCACCCACTATCTCCGGGTTCTAGGGCCTGAGGGGCTAGGCTCAGGGGCCAGTCCGGAGGTTTTTCAAAATCTCCCAGGGTTCTGTAGCTGTAAAGACCCTTGGGTTATCTACTCCAGGCTGCTCTGAGGCCCACAGAAGGACTTCACCCAAGATCACGCA
>NW_011907988.1:0-1145 GCF_000151845.1 Pteropus vampyrus
GCACATAGTAGGTGCCTAATAAGAGTAGCAGCTTGACTATTTATTATCTTCTTCACCTAGGACAGAGAAGAACGTCGCTTCTGCAGCCCGACTACCGCACAGCAGCGCAGGACCATCCGCTTCACACAGTGCGGCGCTTCTCCGCATTCAGACTAAGGCGCGTCGGCTTCGGGGCAGCCACACCGCGCAGTCCCGACCTACATAAACCTTCCATCAACCGGAACCCTGAAGTCTCTGTGCTTTAACCTATCACGTGCAGCTGGAGGTGGCTGTGAAATGAAAAGATACCTGCCGAGTGCACACAAGGAGGGCTCAAAGAAGTAAGCAGCTGCTGGGTGTTTCCGGTTGACGGATACTGTCCCGGGAGAGGAGAGGTGCTGGCAGCAGGCGACCTGCGGTGGCTCCACCGCAGACCCAGCTGCGCTCCCTCCCCATCAGCCACATCTCCATCACCGCTCGCTGGCTTCATACCACGTTCCCATCAGCCTCTCGCGTCTCCTTTGTCATCAGGCTCTGAACCGCTTCCCACCTTCAGCGGGCCATCTGGCCTCTTACTTTCCCAGCACGACCGGGATTTTTTCCAACGCCAACTCTGCCCGTCTTCACTCGGTATCTCCTTCCCCACAGGTAGTCAGCATCTCCGTCCCCTTGCTCCGAGCTCTGAGAAGCCTTGTCCCTTCTCCTCCCTCCACTTCCATCTGCATCCTAAGTGGGCCGGTGACCTCGCTGTTCTCCCGGTGGCATCGTCAGCCTCTGCCCAGACCTCAGCCTTTCCTACGATAGGGGCGGGGAAAAAAAAAGTTTCCTTTGCCCTAAAAATCCCTTTCTCTCACAGGCTGATTAACATAATAATGCAATACCACTTCACGGTCCTCAAGCGAGCAAAAATCGACACGTGTGAGAACACGGAGGGGACTCGGAAGGGAGTGGTCCACTCACTTTGGAGAGCCCTGGCAGTGCCCAGTCAAACTGCTGACATACGTACCCTTGCGATGCACCAGTCCTTCCACGTCAAGAGGTCTATGGAATGACTCCCCCACACGGGCACACGGAGACACGTCCCTGCGGCACTGTTTCTAACAGCGGGAAATGCAAACACCCAGCAGTGGGGGAAAGGATACCATGAAAGTTCAAATGAATGAGAG
>NW_011907989.1:0-1598 GCF_000151845.1 Pteropus vampyrus
CTGCAGAGCCAAAGGGAGGGCTGCAATTAATCACTGAAATCTGCACGGTGAGAGAGAGTGTGGAGAAGCCAGGCAGCGAAGATGCAACACCGTTGCGCCAGGGACCCACTGGTGGTGAAGTGCGTCTGCCCAAACTCCAGCAAAGCACACCACGCAGGGACATCTCCCACAGCCAGAAAATATGACCACTTATGGTCAGTATCAGTGAAGTAAGAATTTTCTGCTCTTTACCTCTCCCTCTTCCCATCCTGCACTCAAAGGGATAGAGGAAGCTCAGTGGGTGGAGGGTTGGAGGAAACTGTAAGGGAAGGAAATAAAGAAGGCAATCATACCTCTCTTCCTCACTGTGAGCTTCCTGCCTGAATTAGGCCAGGCCTGGTAAAGAGGGCAGCTCAAATCCTAAGTGAAGTTAAGAGTTTGATTATTACCTTGGACTGGAGACACTAAATACTGAAATGAGATAGACTGAGAGATTAAAGTGAACAATGGTGGTTTTATTACCTAAGGATGGGCAGATAAGCCTCAATGCCTACTGGAGATTATTTCTAGGGCAGGGGAAGAATCAGTCACCAAGTAGATTTAATCAGGCAATGGGATAATCCAAGTCAAAGTGATTTGATAATGAGAGTATTAATCTTTCAACCTAAGTTACACTACTTATTCAAAAATAAACTGAAATTGATAAAAAAAAATGCTTAATTTTAATTACAAGAGGGCCATAATTTCTATACTTACAATATAACTCTGCTCTAGAGTCAAAGAATTCTACAATTTATAATAAATATAATAAATCTTGCCAAAATATCATTTTAAGGATAACACTTTATAAAAATAAGATACTGGTTTTTATTGCTGGAAAAACTCTTTCAGTATTAAATTAGAGTATACCTACCCCTGAGTGGCAAACTTACTGCGAAGGCCTATCTTGAGCTTTTATTATCAGAATGTTCTTTCCCTCTGTGAGCAAAGGGTCCAAAGCAATTATTCTTGTATGAGGCAGTTGATCAGGTAATTACTGTTGCATGACAATCTCAATGACACAAGATAGCAATCTTTTATTATCACTTTTGCAACTGAGTTCAGCCAGCGGTCAGTGGATCTAGCCTTGGCTTAACTGGGCAGCTTGCTCGTCTGCACAGGGCTGGCCCATGTATCTGTGAGTTGGTGATGAGTCAGTTCATCCCAGCTGGGCTTGGCTGGCTATCTCCGCTCCTCAGTGCAGAGTAGGTCTTGGGGAGCAGGAACAGCTCTGTTCTGTGGTCCCGTCCTCCTCCTGGGACCAGTGAGCTTGCCAGGGTGCGTCGTTCCCATGGCGAGAGCAAAGGCACAAGAGGACAGTGGAAATGTCTGAGGCCTCTTAACACTTACCTGGGTTTGAAGCTGGCATATTGTCACTCTAGGCATGTGCCACTTGGCCAGAGCAAGTCCCATGTCTGAGTCCAAAGTTAAGGAGTAGAAATATATGCTTCATCCATAATGGGGCCATAGCAAGGGTACAGAGGCAGGAAATGATAAAGAATTGGAGTCCCAAGTACAGTCTACCATAGACAGATCCTTGAAAAATGATGAAGGTCCAGGACTAAACACTGCATATGGGA
>NW_011907990.1:0-1959 GCF_000151845.1 Pteropus vampyrus
AGGTTAAGCACTATCCTCATACAACAGTATGTGGTAAAGGTGGGATTCAAACACTTAAGTGATAATAGTTGGAATTTAGGCTTTACCTTGTTTACTCTTTTTTCACTTCTTTTCAGTAAATGAGATTTTATGATACCAGTGGACAGTGTGTCAGTGGTCTGAGTGCAGGGATAGCAACATATGACCTGAAAGATTAGGCAAATACCTAGTTGAAAATGCTTAAAAGCAAACAAAGTTGAGCCACTTTACATCTATTCCTCCAAACACTGGTTCCCTGCTTTGGACTAGCAGTGTCAGAATCACTTGGAACTTGTTAGATGTACATCCTTGGACCTTCTCACTCAGACCTACTGAGTCAGGAACTCTAGGAGTGGAGCCCAGCCATCTGTTTTAACAAGTCCTTCAGTTGGCTCTCATACCTGCCTATAAGGCTTGAGAAGGAAATCTCTGTCTAAGGTAATACGGAATCAGAAAGTTGGATCAACATTATGCTTTCGTCCCTCCCCTACCTATACTTATATCAGATTGCAAAAGTGTTTATCAGTCTTTTCCACTTGAATGCTCAAGTGGAAAAGAATAACAAAAGAATAAAAGTATACACCTAGGATGGACTAGGGAGGGCATTACCAGAAACATGGAAGTCTCCTGTTTTGACTTATAAATTTATTTATTTTTATTTTGCCCTCTACTCCATAGCAAGTATATGTTTATTTTAGTATGATACATATATGTATGCTCTGGAAAAGTCATTGGGTAAAATCAATATGTGAAAAAAAAATGCTCTGTGTTGTTAGGTAGCTTAAAGTATACCTTCAATGTTGGAAGTTTAACCTCAGTGATTTTGTTAGAATTAGTTATAGTTATCAGTATTCTTTTCAAAAAGGCAGTACAAAGTATGAATGAAAAATGTCAAGTCACTCATTCTTTTATATGTATGCCTCATAGTTTTCCTTGTTCTTCTAAAGAAAAATTTAAAAAAACCCAAGAGTTAATTATAGGGAGGTTATTAGAGAAAATTCAACATTTTGAGTATACATTACTATTTAGTCTAATAAACATTAAGGTAGACTCTAGCACTCAGTGTTTTTATTTGGCGTATAGAGTTTAAAAAGACTTCTAATGAAATAGATTTCATCCTTTCAGGTGGCTAAAAATGGGAAAAGTACTTATATATCAGGTTTTTAAAATATTTGATAAGTAAATACGTAAAAAGCAGGTTTTATAAATCTTGGCATAATTAAAAGAAAATATTTTTTGTGGTTTTCGTTATAGCTTGTACTTTGTGATCATGTTAAATGAATATGTAATTTAAGTAGGTTTGGGAAAGGAAAAGCAAGCAAGAAAGAAATTAATACTGGATCTAGAAAGAAATGGAAATATCCAAATCAGTCAACAAGCCATTATTGAATATTATGATTGAAGTCCACACATTATAGCATTATACAAAGACATGAATTCTATCTCGTATAGACAGACATATACGTATATAAATAATTAATGGTTTTGCCTTCTATTGCTTAATGGCCTCCACCGACTTTGATTTCTAATCACTGTCATTCTGTATATATCTTTGTTTCAGGCTCCCTCTCACAGTCCTTTCCTCCACCTCCTAAGAACTTTTCAGTTCTCTGTCTGGAGTTTAAATTGTCAAGAGAGAAGATATGAGTTCTTTTAAGTTCATCACCACTGCCCTGTTTAGTGGACCTTTCAAACTAGACCATCTGATAGGCTGGCTGTGAGTCAGAGTCCAGTCACCTGTGAGCAGGTAACAGGCTCATGTGGTGTGGACTAGAGATGTATGTAGTGAGAACCCCTTTGAACAAGGACGACGGTCACAGTCATTCTGTGGCCTCGCCAGTATATTTTAGGTAGGTAGGTAGGTAGGTAGGTAGATAGATAGGTAGGTAGGTAGATAGATAGATAGATAGATAGATAGATAGATAGATAGATAGATAGATA
>NW_011907991.1:0-2190 GCF_000151845.1 Pteropus vampyrus
CTACCAGATCTCTAGTATGAAGTAGCGATTCTAGAAGGAAGCAAGAAGTACAACAAATGAGCAGAGAGGGACCACAGTGAGGCAGGACCCTCAGTGGTCAGTATAGCAGCAGCATGGGTCCAGAAGCAAAGCAGAATCAATAAGGCCAGCAGGGACAGTGATGATCAAATCACATCGATTCAGGATCATTGGTCAGCAACAACTCTGGAGACCGTGGTCATGGGACTGCAGTACTGCTTGATTCAGGGTAAACTAATCAGGACACTCGGAGAACAACAAAAGTAATTAACATGTATGGAACACATCTGGGCAGTGCATTACATGCATTATAATAGTCCTGTGGGGTAAATATTATCAGCCATTTTCTACAGATGATGAACTTGAGGCTAACTAGTCCAAAGTCACAGAGCTAATGAGACTTAGATTTGAACCCAGGATTTGAACCCAGGTGGTTTGACCAGAGGGTCTGAGCCCTTAACTCATATAATTTCCTGCTTCTCTCAGGGAGAGAGAGCATGAGGTTCAACTATTCTAAATCTACTGACCCTCATATTGAGGGATGGTTGTGAAGTGGAATTCTATGGTGGTTAAGGTCTGGTCCTAGGTCTGCCACCTACTTGCAAGAGGATATTTAACCTTTTAGGAACTACTTTTTCCTAGTTGTAAAACAGGAACAAAATGGCGACTACTTAGTAAGTTGCTGTGAAGATTTATTGAGATAATGTATAATATCTGACATATGGCAAATGAGTCAGATTGCCTACAAAGATGGTTGCCAACAATTCTCATCATCGTTAAGTACCACTCCTCCCAACAAGGGTTAGAATCTATTTCCCTTCCCCTAGAATTTGAGCTAGGCTTATGATTTGCTTTGACAATTCAGTAATGTGGCGGATATTTTGTTGGCTAGTACCAAGCCTGGGTCTTAAGAGGCATGGCGGCTTCCATTTTTGCTCTCTTGGACTAAGTACCACTATGTAAGGAAGCCCAGCCTATAGTCTTATATGGTAAGAGACCACATGGAGAGAGGTGCATCAGGGAGCCAGTGTCACAGCTGAGCCCACCGTCTGAATGCAGCTCTATAAGTGAGTCTAGCAAGACTAAAACTACCCACGGTATCACAAGAAATAATAAATCATTATTGTTAAAAATACTAAGTTTTGAGATAGTTTGTTATGCAGCAGAAAGCAGTCCTTAGTAAATGGTATCTATTAGTATTATTGTTGGTACAGGTGAGGGATTCAGCTAAATACCTGATACATCTCATGTCACTGATTTTTTCCCCCTTTCACTGGAATAGGTGGAGAAACAAGGCTTATATGTGCAGATGAACATTGCTTATTACAAATATGTATTTTCATTAAAACAGCATATTGCTGTATATCTTACTCAGAAAGATTTGTTAGCATTTCTAATTGCCGTATACATTTTAAATAACATAGAAGCATATTTCTTTAAACATTTACAATTCAGACTTTTCAGTAAATCTGTCATGATGGGACCTTCCAAAGCCTTTATGTTGAAAGATTTGAGGCATCAACAGAGATTTACTTTTTAATCTAGCATCTCAAAGCCCCAGAATGATAATTTAACCTTCATCTCCTTTATATCCTCTTTCCTAAATCCTTCCTTTTTCTGTATACATATCCCTTCCCTTCTCACCATGCCTCTCCTATCTCTTTTCTTTACCATGATGATTAAATAAGATCTTCCCTAATGAAATGTAAGCTCCAGGAAGACAGTGCTTCATCTATTTTGTTCTTTATGGAAAATTCTTTGCTTAGAACAATGCCTGGCATACAGAAGGTGTGCAATGAATGTGTGTTGAATGAATTAAATAATGCATGTAAAAGCACTTAGAAGAGTGTCTGGCATATAGTAGATGATGCTCAATAAATAACGTATGATAGTTCAGTACTGTGACAAATGAGATCATTCACATTTATCTTTAAAATGTTTTATTTCATTTAGTCTTTCTCTCTTTTCTTTCCAGTCTTTGTCCTTTTCTTTTCTTTCTTTTTCTGTCTGTACATCTTCTCTCCTACCCTTACTTGTGGCCTGTCAGGGAACCTCACAGATATTGTTTTGCCTTACCTCAGAGGATGTGCAGAAAAAGATTCTGGAACTTCATCTTGGATTAAATGTAATTATCTGTGATCTACAGCTGACTTAGGACTTCACATAAAATTC
>NW_011907992.1:0-2034 GCF_000151845.1 Pteropus vampyrus
CTAGCCCTTCTGTTGCTACACTAATCTCTGCTTGGGCAACCTCAGCGTGGTGCCTCTGCCTAGTGAGGACAGCCTAAGTGAAGACCTCTACAGGCCTGCGGTGCTGACTCCAACAGTCCGTAAACTGTCGGACAGTGTTTGTGAAGTCCTGAGTATGGCCAGGTGGCTAATAACTGCTGACCTCAAAGAGCTTATAGTCCTGGAAACATGGTGGGTAAAAATGGCAAGGCCAGGGCTCTCCCTCTGATCTGTCCCACTCCTTGGCCACCCTGAGCCCCTCTGCTGTGTGGCTCCACTTCTTGCTCTCTGTCTCTAGTTTTTCTACATTATTTAGCAACGTGGAGCATTCGAATCAACACAGAGCTGTTAAGAGTTGTACATAATGAATAATAATCATAAATATTTGATCGGTGCTGCGGTCCTGTTATCCACTGAGCTGTTAACTTTCAACTAATGAGCTCGTGCCAATTCACCCAGTCACTAATCCTCAGCAGTGATAGTGCTGCTGCTCACATCAGGCCCTAGTTACCCTACAGCGTCGGACTCCGCATGAAGGGGGCCCAGCCGAGCCGGGTGTGGCCAGCTCAGCTTCGCAGAAATGCAACCGGATTGGACAGTTGAGGTATTTTTACAGAAAGTGAAATCATTTTCATGCTACCTAGGGTTTTTTGTTTTTTAAATTCCCTGGTTGTCAAGAGCATTAGAATATGAAAGGCAGGGTACTGTTGCTTCCCAGTTACAAATCCATCGAATGACCTTGAGCTCTAAGTCACAATTGCTCTGTATCTCGTGTCTATAAATATCATCTCCAACTCAAATGCTTACAGACCAATTTAGAAGTCACAATTTCTATAGAAGAGGAGATTAAAATTTCCTTTTGACATATTTTGTTTTCTTAATGTCTGTGGAAAGCTTTCTCTTTCCAAGCTGGGTAAACTACTCCTATATAAATAATACTAGTGATAATAATAATTAATGATAAATCATTATTCATACTGGGGGGATTCTTTAAGAGCCTGGACTCTCGAGGTGCCAGAGACCTAAATAAAACACACAGAGTAAGGACAGAGGCAGCCATTCTCTGTCAGTCAGAGAAATGCCACTCGACAAATGCCACTCCCTTCCCGACAAACGTGGGCTTGTGCAAAACAGAGCATACACCATTCTTCTCCATGAAAAGTGTCATCTGAGGATGTCGAGGTGTGGGTCCTGCTGGAGCTTGCTGACTCACCGCCCATGGCGGGTGTCAGAGTGCTGCACGCACTGCAACGTTGTGTTTTTTTGGGGGCAGGGGAAAGTGAGCAGGCCTGCTCTGTGGCTGAGTTGCATTTTCCTAAGGGCTGAGACTGTGCCAAGCCCACAGCTCAGGAAGGAACCATGCTTCCTTAAGCCAGGCTGAACTGAACTGGGGGAGAAGGGGTGCAGTAACATTTTCCATCTGCTTTACAGGAGACAAGCACCCACATATCTTGATGGCAGGGTCGTGCAAAGGTGATCCACTCACTAACATACCTGGGTCATTGCAGGAGTCCTAGAGAAAGTTAGAAAGCTGGAGATTCTTTTCTACTGCAATCTAGAAAGGTGGGCCATACTCTCCAGCTGCAGTCGTGTGCCCTTGTTCAATCAGGAAATATGGAAGAACTGTCACCTGCAATTGCTGTCCTCTGCTCAGGGCTTTGACAATATGCACTGAGTCTCAACTTGTAAATACAGCCCACTCTTTATGAGTCAACACAGCCACATTTGTCTGGGGGGTGGAAGGCCTGGCTTCGATTTCTGAACTGTCTCCTCACCAGCAAGTCTGACCTGGTGGGGGCTTGGCCAGTGAAATGACATCCTCATGGTCAGCCTATACCAGTAGGTTCAAATCAGGAAGTCCTAGTCTCTGGAAAAATAGCCACACCTTATCTAAAGAGGTCAATCTTCTCATTAGGAATACTGCCAGTGCCAGTGATTCATAAGCACACATCCCAGTTAAAACACATACACAAACACACACACACACACCAGCAAGTCTGGCTCTCACACTCCCTC
>NW_011907993.1:0-2094 GCF_000151845.1 Pteropus vampyrus
GACTGTGCCAGATACTCTGAAATATCCAGAAGGAATGTAAGGGCTTCTCCAGCAGCCTACCAAGGATTGTACTTGACTTTCATTCAGCTTGGCCCTGGCTGGGTCCTGTAGGGAATTCCAGCCTGGAGTGTCATGAAGTACAGAAATAACCAACATATAAGTAGAAGTAAGAAAGGAAGTTCACGCTGACTCCTGTAGGGATGCCCAGGGAGGGCTCTGTTACCTTCCACCTTCCTAACCTAAATGGAATTCATCTACCTCGTGAATCTCTTTAAAGGACACAATATGTCATATTTGCTCAGTTCAATTAGTTTGTAGTTTATTGTGTAGGGCAGAGTTGGGGAGAGTTGTTCTTCAATTTGCCTCTGTCGAAATGGCATGGGAGGCTTCTGCTTTTAATTTTTTATGTGGTGTTTGAAAAGAAAGGACATTGATGTTTTAATGTCATAATTTGCATCTGTCTATAGATTGAAATTATCTAGGTTGTTTTCCTTCTGTTCCTGTTACACTCTGGGGCCCACTCATCTTGCTTTCACAGAATATTGCTAGATGGACTGGAATTTTCTAAGTCTTCAGTCTGAAATTGTGAAAGCAAAGACTTTTTCCATTAAAATTAATTAGAGATACTAGTTTATGGCAATTTCAAATTCCAGTGTTTTTAAAAGCAGTGTTGATTGACAGGATAATCTTCCAGGCATCTGTTCCAGATCAGATCATCTTGGGTGCCAGGTGTGTGTCCGGGGTGATCTGGGTAATACCCTCCAGGGCGTCTGAGGGCACTTTGGGATCACATGAGGCCACTCAGTACTG
Source organism: Pteropus vampyrus (assembly GCF_000151845.1). NCBI lineage: Eukaryota > Metazoa > Chordata > Mammalia > Chiroptera > Pteropodidae > Pteropus > Pteropus vampyrus. The sequence goes on from NW_011907993.1 coordinate 811, forward strand.
AGGAGTAGAGTCGGGATATTCAGCCAACACATAGGTCATAATTCAAAAACGTTTTAAGAGGAAGGTGAAGGATGAAAACAGCATGGAGTGTGGGTGAACTAAAGAAAGTTCTTAGAAATCTGGTACCTGCATTAAACACTTCATGTGTTGCTTTCACAAGTGAGCAGTCTTGTGTGTGATTAAAAGAGCTGAAACAAACTTGAGAGAAAAATCATTTATTTGGTTTTTAATTGTGTTTGCATTTAAGCAGTAATTTTTTTTTTCAATTGTCCTAATAAGTCAACTCAAATAATAACTTCTATTGAGGTTTTCGGTTGTTGTCTTTTGGTTCTTCATTGGACAGGCCTTAATTTATCTAAACAAAGACATTTGCTGAGAGTCAAAACATTGTGTCTCAGCTTCATTTAGTAGCTCCCAATTATAGAAACACTAAAATTTGAGGGGGTAAAAATCAGCTAGATGATTTTAACGTTTTTGTTAAGCAAAGAGTACAATTTTACTATAAATAAAGTAGAGGTTAGAACTTCTTCTGGCTCAGATCACTACCTGCTAAGGAAAGTATATGAACTATTTCACATTATTTTGAAACTCGAACACATGTTGCTTACTACTGAGAAATACATTAGGTACTCGGAGAAAAGGACCAGTGACTTTTTTGTGTTGTGTGTGATTTAAAGAATTGTGGTAAAATAGCATTTCAGACACACCATAATTTAAGAAAGTTTGAAGAAAAGCTTGAAGAAATTAACACTTCTTATGAACCAACATCACGCCACTTCCAAATCATTTGGTGTTGCTGTGATAACAGCCAATGTTTGCCCGGTGCTTCCTAAGGGTTAGGTACCGTGGAGAGGGGTTTGCGTATGTCTGCTTGTGTAATCCTCAGCACCATCCCGTGTAATCAGTACTGATGTTATCCATTAATACAGACTTGTAGATTTAGGCCCATAGAAGTTATGTAACTCGTCTGAGGTCCCATGGCTATCTGGTGGGGCTGGAATTTGAACCCAGGTCTGGCCTCAGAGCTTCAGCACAAGACTACATAGCCTGTGGGAGGGTGAGATAGAAATTAATTTACGAATAGTTTTATCTTTATCTCACTGTAGGTGTTTTAGTCATTTCTGCACTGTTTTGTTCTTTCAGTTAAAGTAGTCACGACTGCCGCATTACCACAGCAGATTCCCAGGATGCCAGGCCTCAGGGAGTGTTTCCAGGGCAGCAAACTCCCTGCCTTGGAAAAGAAACAGTGACAGGGAGGGCGCCTCCAGTTCTTGGGGGCGACCT
>NW_011907994.1:0-1820 GCF_000151845.1 Pteropus vampyrus
AAAAAAATTACAAAAGTATTTTTAATATACTTTCTTTAAAATATTCTATGAGCAATGTACACTAAATGCTTCACACAGTACCACACTGGGCAAAAGAATTAATTTGTTATGTAGATTTTTACACTCCTTGTAGGAAATAATATTCAAAATTTTGAGGAAGAGTTATTGAGAAAGTCGAGTGAAGGGAAGACAACTTATAGTTGAACAGACTAAATTTGATCCTTTCTCAATCAACATATAAAATTTTATAGGCCAGTTTGGTTTTTCTCAAAGAAATCGTTACTTTTCAGATCAACTATTTCATTTTAAAATGCATAATTTTTACCTTAAATGAATATATTTTACCTAAGCACTATTGCCATAAAATAATGACTATGGAAAAAAATAACAAAATTAAACATGAAAAAGTAGGGCTGTTTTTCCCTTGGCAGGTTCAATGTGATCTTGAGATGCTTCATTTTGTACTGATAGCCACTAAGTCAAGGGGATAATTGCTCTGCAATTGATGAAGCCAAGCAATTTGAATCTATATCAAAGCAGTCATCAGAGAAGAGAGGATCCATTTCAATTTATAAAGAGTGCCCAATTAAAAATTATAGTTATAAATATATGTAATACATTATGCATGTATATATGTGTATACACATCCATAAGGTGTGGGTGCATGCATAAGGGTAAACTACTTGTAGCTAGTATTTTAAAAATTGAGTGATATTATTGTATACATTTTGGTTATTCTTTTAAGAAAACAATGGGATTGGAGAAATTTTCATTTAATTTGTTACTGCTTTTTAAAAAGTAATCTAACATCAATACCTTGCATATAATGAAAAAAAAAATGCTTGTAAAGGTGAAGTTACATGTAGCACCTGGATTTTTATGGATGATTTGGTATGATGTATTTTTATGGGTGATTTGGTATGATGAGTGCTGTCTTAGACAGCCATCAGTCATATGATGATTTTATTTAAACACCATCTACATGAGGAAAAAGAGACTCAAATTAAAAGACACACACACACACCCAACAAAATAAATTATTAGTTCTCTGTCTATAGAGTCAAGATCAAATTATCTTTTAGACGTATTAAAAAGTGTGAATATCAATAAAATGTTTATTTTTTAAAAAATTCAGTTGCTAAGAAACTTGTAAATAAAAATTGGTGTTTTTTCATTCAAACTTTATTATGATTGCTCTTCTGTCTTACTCTGCTTTCAAAATTCTGAATACCTGCTTAACATTGTTGCCATTACCTGGACTTTCAATAAGTATGATGAAATCTTTCTGTGGTTCACACTAATATCTGATATATTCCAGATTCAATTTATTTATTTATTATTAGGGGCTAGAGGTCCCAAATTAGGCTTTGCTTTTGTAGGAATGATGATAGACAACAAAAATAATAACGAAAGGCCCACTGATTATGGGAGAAACACTAAGGGCTCCAGAATTTTATTTCTTGTGTGACTTTTCTCTGTAAATGTCTGATAAACTTTACTAATTGCTATAATTTCCTTCCTAGACATTAGAAGATGATTTTTGATATAATAATAATTCATTTACTTAAAACCCAGATGTAACCTATTTGTAAGACTGTTCCCGCCACAGAGATTAGTCTTTTTTTGTTTCTTATGGAGAGAAAATCAGAAAATTATACTGTTATGTATCTCTTCACTTATTTTGCTATCTTTCATGTCTGAACCCAACTCCACCCTGGGCTGTCACTCACTTGACTGCTTGTCTCTTCCTTGAACTGTAAAACATTTTAAGGATGAGATGAGGTTGGCTGGCTTACCATCTCTATAATAACCTTCTTACT
>NW_011907995.1:0-2347 GCF_000151845.1 Pteropus vampyrus
GATTGATTGTTCACAACTCTTCAGATGTTTAACAGGCCTCAATCAAAATGAAATAAATGACTGAAAAATTTAGCCATGAATAGGTTCAAAATTAGACATACTTTAATCTCAGAGCCACACACTGAGGGTCAGATTGATTTCACAGGAGAGAAATCAAAGGGCTAATATGGGATGTCCTTCTCAAAGAATATTTAAAGTCTGTGAGAGCACCATGTTTGAAAATTCCCCCCTCCACCACCACCACCACATAAGTCTATCAGCTATTTAAATATGCATTCCAAAAACATTGCCTGCGAACACAAGGGGTCTGGGTGCTTTGCTAGAATGTTAAACAGACCCTTTGCCTTTGGGCTTTGAATTTTATATGTGGCAACAGATTTTTCCTAATAGAGATTTTGTAAAATTGTAATAGCATTCTTTAGTAAATGTCCTTTCTCTGCTGACCATTATTTGTATAATGTCCTTAGCATTCAAGCCTTGGGAACTGGAAGGAAATCATACCCTTTGGCATTTAGTTAAAGAGTTCCTGTTTTTTTCTTCTCATGTGTTTGAAAGAAGCTGGATGACATCTGAGTCCCATTTGGGCCTTCAGTGCTGGCCTGGGACTGAGTCTTATGTATTATTCTCCAGGCGTCTAAAAGAATAGCTTGTAAAATGGTTCTTGGGGAAACACCACACATCCCCCAAGAAAAACTTTCTCTATGTTAGGTCTAATTAAGACCAACCTTACATATAGGATTGAAAGAGCATGTGTCTAATTTAAGTGGATCAAAACCACAGGTTACTTGGGAAAAAAGAAGCTCTTGGAAGACATGTGTACGAGGAACAACTACTCGAATCCTCTCTCACACAGAGGTGAGCCGGGGACCACGCAGAGGGCAGCACACCTGCCACCTGGTGGTCATAGCGGGAAGTGACTAAACTGGCTTGGACTGTGGAGAGTGGTCCCTTAACCCTCTTCTGCCTTCAATCTCAACAGAGAGCAAGATAATAAAGACTTTCGATACAGAAAGCATGGGAATTAACATGTCAGGGTCTGCTTTGGGGGAACAGGGTAAAAGTAGAAAAGGAAAAAGAGTTTCAAGACCTTCTAAAGGACTTCTTGGAAAGATTCTTTAAGGGACTCGCTTTATTTATTTATTCTACAGGAATAAGCCAAGACAATGTGTCCTGTGCATTTCCTGTTGGTACAGCACAAACCCAGGATGCTGTAAGGGCTGGTGGCAGTTCTTTTATTCTTTCTCTCCCACAGAGATCCTTATAGATGCCATATAGCATTTAGGTTGGAGGCAAAAATCAAAAAACACCAGGACATTTGTTGTGAAGACTAGGAAGGAAAGAGTCACTGGTAACAGCACTCCCAAAGGGAAGGGGAGTAGTGTGGCCCAGGTTCATGCTGGCAATTCCTTCACCCTCCTCAGCCATCTCCTCAGTCCCAGCTTGGACTCTGGGGAAACACCAGGAGGTGACAGCTGTCATAATGCCCAATAGGTCGAGTGTTTCATATAATGAATCCCTTTCACCTTTCTCTTCCTGGCAGCCCTTGGCAGCCCTGGGAAGTAATAGTATTATCTGCTGGAGAGCTGTTTTTAGACACATGCTCTTTCAATCCTATATGTAAGGTTGGTCTTAATTAGACCTAACATAGAGAAAGTTTTTCTTGGGGGATGTGTGGTGTTTCCCCAAGAACCATTTTACAAGCTATTCTTTTAGACGCCTGGAGAATAATACATAAGACTCAGTCCCAGGCCAGCACTGAAGGCCCAAATGGGACTCAGATGTCATCCAGCTTCTTTCAAACACATGAGAAGAAAAAAACAGGAACTCTTTAACTAAATGCCAAAGGGTATGATTTCCTTCCAGTTCCCAAGGCTTGAATGCTAAGGACATTATACAAATAATGGTCAGCAGAGAAAGGACATTTACTAAAGAATGCTATTACAATTTTACAAAATCTCTATTAGGAAAAATCTGTTGCCACATATAAAATTCAAAGCCCAAAGGCAAAGGGTCTGTTTAACATTCTAGCAAAGCACCCAGACCCCTTGTGTTCGCAGGCAATGTTTTTGGAATGCATATTTAAATAGCTGATAGACTTATGTGGTGGTGGTGGTGGAGGGGGGAATTTTCAAACATGGTGCTCTCACAGACTTTAAATATTCTTTGAGAAGGACATCCCATATTAGCCCTTTGATTTCTCTCCTGTGAAATCAATCTGACCCTCAGTGTGTGGCTCTGAGATTAAAGTATGTCTAATTTTGAACCTATTCATGGCTAAATTTTTCAGTCATTTATTTCATTTTGATTGAGGCCTGTTAAACATCTGAAGAGTTGTGAACAATCAATC
>NW_011907996.1:0-1111 GCF_000151845.1 Pteropus vampyrus
TTATTATTCTAATCCCAACCCAAATTCCAGTTCCTTCGGGAAGTCTTCTCTAACTTATCCTAAGTCAACTTCCCTATCACATTCTCTTATACTACCGTGTATGTCTCCTTTATAGCATTAAGCGCCACTGTAATTTTACATTTGTTTGTGATTCCTTGATTAATACCTTTCTTCCCACTAAAGCGTGAGACCTATGAGGGTAGGAACTATGTCTTCTGTGGTTATTGTATTGTGTTTCATTCACTGCTGCAGTGGGGCTTCCGTTCCCCCCAGGAAACAAGACCAACCAGAGTGTTGGGTAAGCTATTTGCAGATGAGGTGAATTTACTATAAAAAGGCACGGGGGTATGAGTGGCTGAAGAGTGGATGAAAATGGACCCAAACACCCCTACCTCAGATGCTGGGAATAGCCGCTGATGGCTCACAACTGTGCCCCGCACAGGACACTGCCCTCCACCACCGGGAACTGTCCCCACTCCCTACCCCGTCTCCCCCGCCCAGAGCAGCCAGTGGCCAATGACTGGCTACTGCAGAAACACAAAGGCCCAGCTGGTTTACTCAACATGGGACAACATCGAAATGCCATCCTCCCTCCCGAGATGCCCGCAGGACTAGCGGAGCTCCTGGACTCTCCCTCTGCTCAGCAAGCCGTCCTTGCTTCTGTACAGGTGGATTACCTGAGACCACGCCCCCCAAAACCTTCCGCTTGCAACTCCCTGTCTCAGAATCCGTTTCTGGGACCTGATTAAAGACAGGGAAGCTTGGAAGACGGCACTCTTGCCAGGACCTAGACATTCTTGGTATGGCCACCGTGACTTATGCCACCGTGACTTTTGACACGAGGTGACTCTGTGGTTAGAGGACAGGGGCAAAGAGATGTGGACCATCCATTGTAGATGCTTGGAAATAATCGAACACTCTACTGAGGACGTAAAGGTCCTGAATGAGCAATGGGGTTAAGTAAAAAAATTTTTATTATTAATGTTAACGAGACCTCGTTCGTTGGAAGATGATGGCGAAGTCCTGGAGAGAGCTAGGGAGTATTCTAAGAAAGCAGACATGTGTGTCTCTCCCACAGTTAGACTGTACTGTGCCATGCTGAAATAGCTTT
>NW_011907997.1:0-2048 GCF_000151845.1 Pteropus vampyrus
GTATATGTATTGCACATCTCTATCCATTTGTCTATAGATGGACACCTGGGTTGCTTCAATATCTTGGCTATTGTAAATAATATTTCAATAAACATAATAGTATATACATCTTTTTTAATTAGTGCTTTTGATTTCTTTGGATAAATACCCAGAAGTGGTATCACTAGGTCATATAGTAATACTATTTTTAATTTTTTGAGAAACCTATATACTATTTTCCACAGGGGCTGCACCAGCTTACAATCCCACCAACAGTGCACAAGGTTCCTTTTTTCCACATTCTTGCCAACACTTATCCTTTGTTGTCTTTTAGAAAGTAGCCATTCTGACAGGTGCGAGGTGATAGCTCATTGTAGTTTTGATTTGTATTTCCCTAATGATTAGTGATGTTGAATATCTTTTCATGTGTCTATTGGCCATCCATATGTCTTCTTTGGAGAAATATCTGTTTGGGACCTTTGTCCATTTTTAAATAGGATTGTTTGTTTGTTTTGATATTGAGTTATATGAGATCTTTCTATATTTTGGATATCAACATTTTATCAGATGTGTTATCTGCAATTATCTTCTCTCATTTAGTAGGTTGCCTTTTCCATCTTGTTGTTTCCTTTGCTGTGTAAAATTTTAGTTTTATGTAGTCTGATTTGTCTATTTTTGCTTTTGTTGCCTTTGCCCAAGGAGACATATCCAAAAAATATTGCTACGACCGATGTCAAAGAGTTTACTACCTATGTTTTCTTCTTCTAGGAGTTTTATGGATTCGGGTCTTACAGTTAAGTTTCTAATCCATTTTGAGTTAATTTTTGTGTATGATGTAATAAAGTGGTCTAGTTTCATTTTTTTGCATGTATCTGTCCAGTTTCCCCAACATTTATTGAAGAGACCGTCTTTACCCCATTGTATATTTTTGCCTCGTTTGTCATAGATTAATTGACCATATAAATGTGGGTTTATTTCTGGGCTCTCGATTCTGTTCCATTGATCTGTGTGCTTGTTTTTGTACCAGTACCATACCATTTTGATTATTATAGCTTCGTAATACAATTTGAAATCAGGGAGTGTGATGCCTCTAACTTTGTTCTTCTTTCCCAAGGTTACTTTGGCTATTCAGGGTCTTTTATGGTTCCACATAAGTTTTAAGAATTTTTGTTCTAGTTCTGTGAAAAACGCCATTGATATTTTGATAGGGACTATTAAATTTCTTTGAGTCTTTATTTTTACATCCCTAAAATGGTGACAATATCAACCCCATCCCTATCACCCTCAGTATTTTTTTAAAAATTGCGTGAGATAATATACGTAACTAGTACAATGCCTAGTACAAAATGAGTCAATAAATGTTAGCTATTCTCCTTCCCTTACTTACTCAGCTTTCTTCCTTTTTCTTATCCAAGAAATAGAGAAATGTGTGGATTAGTGGGAGAGGCTGGACCTACAGTCTCAAATGCAGCAGTTAGACTAGCCTGCCCTCGCCCTGTAACAACTGAGAAAGGAGCAGGTGTTCTTCTGCAGGTCAACTGAGAGTGTGAGCAAAAGTAAGAATACCAGGCTCTCTGAGGAAAGGCTGCAACCACAAACCATAGTCAGTGTTCATGGGAACTTGGTAGGGAAGGGAGGGGGAGGAAAGGGTCAGGCGTGACACTTTTTCCACCCAAATGGAAAGAAACACTAATAGAACTTCCCCCCACCCCACTCCCCCACCAAAAAAAACTAAGGAGTGTATGTATACCCGTGCATGTGGTATATCTATTTGCCTTCTTTTCAAGGAAAGCCAGGATCTTTTACAAAATGAAAACAAAATAATAAAAATATCCAAGAGTAGAAGAGATGCAGCATATGCTTAGCACAGTATCACACAAAACAAAGCAACCTTAAATAAGAAGCACTTTATCTAAATGTCCATAGAAGCCAGCATGTATGTAATTATCCACTTAGAATAGAAGAGGGAAAAGAAGGTTTTAATGCCAGATCTTCCTTACTTGCCATTTTCTCCAGTGCACTTCAAAAAAGGGAAGCATTATTTTAATAAATAAAGCAAGACTCTGCTC
>NW_011907998.1:0-1059 GCF_000151845.1 Pteropus vampyrus
AAGCAGCTCTTCTGCATGAAATGTTTCTTCGAGGAGCATCCTCAGCCCCTCACAAACTCACATTAAAAAACCTGATGAAAATCCTTCCCCGCCTTTCCTTTGCTCGGCACTCTCCACCCCATTTCCGCTCTGCCCAGCCAGGCGGCAGGTGGCCTGCCTGGTCCACGATGGATCCCCAGGACCTGGGACAGTAGCTGGACGCAGCGGCCTCGCCCCTTCGCTCTACGTGCTTCTGCCTAGTCAGTTCTCTCGAAGCACAGCTGAGAGCGTTGTTCCTTTGCTCAGCTCCCTTCGCTGGCTCTTCTGACCCACAGAATGAAACCCGCACCCGTCCCTCTCACGTCACGTGTCCCCGCAGTGCGTTCTGAGCCCACTTTCCCAGCCTCGCCACTCATTCTGCTCCTGCTCAAGCCCAGGCTCCACGCGCGGCCGTTTTTCTAACAGGCACGAAACTGCCTTTCCTTCCCCCGTTTGGGCCAAGATGTACCTGCCACCTGGCAGTTTTGTTCTGCCTGCCCCCACCTTGTAAAAAAGCTGCCCCTTCGGGCAGCTTTCTCGGACCTCTCCCAAGCCCTCCCAAATGTTGGGGAGCTCTCTGATACAAAAATGAAAACTGCCCATTCCCCACCGAATGGTCTTGGCACCCTTGTCAAAAATCAACTGACCGTAGGTCGGGTTGCTGTACCAAAACGCCATTGCCTGGGGGTCTTAAACGATAAACGGTTATTCCTCACGCCTCTGGAGGCTGGGCCTCCGAGATCGGGGTGCCAGCATGGCTGTGTTCTTGGTGGGGGCTCTCTTTCTGGTTGGTAGATGGATGCTGCCTTGCTGTATCCTCACATGGCACAGAGAAAAGTAATCTCTTTCACGTCCACTCTCGTAAAGGCACTAACCCCAGCTAGTTAGTTACCGCCTGAAGGACCCACCTCCAAAGACCATGACCTTGGGATTAGGCTTCAGCATATGGATTCTGACACAGACATTGGGTCCACAGCACCATATATGTGAAGGTTTACTTCTGGGCTCTCTGTCATATCCCATTGGTTTATATGCCTGTCC
>NW_011907999.1:0-2354 GCF_000151845.1 Pteropus vampyrus
TTTTAAAGGAAATATTAACCCATTTTTCAATGAATGCTAGTAGATATTATAGATGAAATATATTTGCTTAAGTTGGCTTTAATAAGGTTGAATGTGAAAAATATATGTCCAAAACAGAGCTTAAGGACAGCCTAAAGGAAAAAATCTTAAGAGACATTAAATAAATTAAGTTCTGAAAAATTTTACAAGAGCATACTTTAATCCAAGATAAGAAAAATAATTGTTTAATTGATAAATACAATATTACAAAATGTCTCTGAAATTGAAAGATACATAAAACCAGAACAAGGCATAATTTTTTTATAAAGCAACAGTATATTGGGTAATTTTGTATCCAACTGAAAGCTGAAACATTTTAGTTTTATAGGTTCCATGTAGTCTCCTAATAGTCTCATTCACTTGCATTTATTGCTCACTTTAAGTTTTTCCTTATTGAAGGAAACGGTAGAATATTTGACAGCATGCACAAACTGTTTACTATACGGGTGAAAACTACTTCTCAGACATACTACTTCACAGAGGGATAAACTCAGAAATCCCCAAAAATATTTAAAGCAATAAGGAATTTATTTTAAAATAGTTTCAAATATTTCATACTTACAGTAAAATTTTAGACATGCTGGATCCTATTTCAGATTTGGCCTAAACATAAAAGAGAAAAGTTTATTTTCAGATGCATTAAACTGAAATTTTGTTAGGCTATTATATTTGACTATGTTGATTTATAAGATGCATGTTTTAAATATACAGTGGACTACCTCTCTTCATTCAAAGTCTTTACTTCAGAGCCTTACTGATTTTTAAAGAGAAGTTAGTAAAAACAAGACATGAGCATTCTTTAGTAAGAATTTCAGAAATAATACTTGGCTAAAAATCAGTTAAACTATTCCAGTAGGAAGGATTAACACATTAATGAATCAACAGACTGAACACTTTCATTAGGGTCTCTTTACACTCTTTTTGGGGCACTTTGATTAAAGCTCATTATCAACCGTTTATATAAGAATTCACATAATTGTGAAGTTATAGATTAATCTCAAATCTGGAATGGTCCTCAAGTAATATTTTAATGGAATAACCGATATAAGTAAATAATATAAATTTAAACTCTAAGTAAAAAAAATAATAATTATCCTTTTATTACACTATTTTATTATGAAATATTTCTGACATACAAACAACATATGCAATGTATATTTAAGATAGTTTTTAAAAATCTATGGACCCACCATTCCTTTAGAAACAAAACTGCATGAATACCACCAGGCATCTCACACAGCCATCTCAAGCCTCGCCTTTCTCATTCCCCAGTGGTAACTATTACGATGAATTTTGTTAATTATTCCCCTACTTTCTAAAAACACATGGTTTTACTACTTCTGAATGTATCCTTGAGTAATAGACTGTTTAGTTTTTGCATAGCTTGGAATTTTGTGTAAGTGGTTCACAAAATATGTCCTCTTCTGCAATTTGCCTTCTTCAATAAGACACTGGAAGTATAAATAAACCATGAAAAAAAATCTGATACATCTGTCTATATTAAAATAAATAATCATCTGATTATTCTTTCATTTTTCAGACAACTTTTACTGTAACCACGTTAGTGTTTTCTCCTGATTTATATCTTAGTGAAAACAAGGCCTTTTGAACTTCTTTTAGAATACATTAAATCTTACACATTTAGTGAAATTATATTTCATAAAGTACTTACAAATAGGTGTTACACTAAAAACTAACATGAACACTGTTCATTAAATATGTAAAAAGAAAGTGTTGTGGTCAAAGTTAATTAAAAATTATGAGTTTGTTTTCTTTAATCTTTCCCAAATATTTTTAATCACAGACCAAGAGCCCAAAGTGATACCCAACACTAATAAGACAGAAATGCTTCAACAGCTGGCAACAGACTCTCTTCAATGCTTGTTTCCTAAAAATATATTCAGGATATACAACAATATGATGGCAGGTTAAGTGATTCCCATTTTTTTCTAATGTATGTTAAAAGCCACATATTAAGGGGCAAGTTTGTTACATAAATAACTGAAGTAAAAATTCGACATACTGCCACTGATAAACATTGATTGTGTTTTTTCTTCTTTTCAAGTGAGGTCCAGGCAGAACACTTAAGTTTTGTTACTTATTCCTTAAAAAGGCTTTAAATATCAATTTACCAGACTGAATGTTCCATATTCTTCTCTGAGAAAATGGGTCAAAAATCCTAGCAATGTTGTCTGGTCTCCCCAGGTCCAGCGGGCTTGATTGAGGTAGGATGAGATAGGAAGATAGACATAGGGCAGCAAACCAGCGGAGAAGTACAGGCTCAACTTCAATAAAGAGCCCAGGGAGAGTTCCTG
>NW_011908001.1:0-2416 GCF_000151845.1 Pteropus vampyrus
GCTCATCCTAAAAAAGCAATGCTAGGAAACCCTTGTTGCAAAGTTCAATCTCTAAAAGCTGGAACAGCACCCTAAACTTGCAGGAAGCACTAAAAGTGTCCAAGGTACAGTATCAGCCAGAAGATTTTCTACAGTTGACCATCACATGGTGGGCAGAGCATGTGACAAGCAGATGTCCTTGAGCATCTTCTGGGATTTATTTACACGGATCCAACAGCCACGTGCTGGTGTAGAGACTTGTAAACACTCTCAAAAACTGAGGCCTGCTCCCACTGCCTCAGAAGTTCATTTTTTTACTGTATCTGGATCTTTAATTCCAATTTTGCTTGATCACAGAACAGAACCACGCTCCACATTTCAGAATTTATGTAGGTAATTTCATATACTTTTGGCAAATTCTGAGTGCTAGTTCATGAGGAAATCCACTGCTAACCACGGAACTCTATGAAGACAGGACTCGGTATATATTTTTTCTATTAACATTTGCTACATAATAAATTGGGGGGTATGGAGCACGTTCCTAGTGCCCCCCGCCAGCACCGCTGTCCATGGAACCCCAAAGTCGAGGGCTAAGCGTGTGTATACGAGTGTGACGCCATGACAGTGTGTCCACATCTCAGCTCTGCCACCAACCAGCTGGGTCACCTTGAACAAAGCACTCGCCCTCCCCAGGCCTGCTGTCAGGCTCCACGCGTATGCATGGGGCCGACCACGCAAGCATCCGTCGTAAAGTTGGTGTTTTCTCTGCCTACCCACTCTGTGTTCTGTAATTCAAACATATACTATGGTTTTTATTTACTGCTCCAAAAATCTCTTGAAGGATAATAATAAATATTGAACCCAAATACTTTCTTCCTCCGCCCAATCTTAGAAGGAAACCACACAAAAAAGCAAACCATTGTCTAAGACACTTAACATCGGTTCAGGGCAGAAAGGAGGATGCGGGGTGGGGGGCAGTGGGGGGACTGCCCAGTAGGAAGAGGAAGGAGGTTTTCTAGCGACTTAAAGTACAGCTGGTTCGGACTAGGCAGTGTCACGTCTGGTGATTCACTGCTTTGGGAAGTATCTGAAAATGAAACTTCTATTCTTCTGTAGAACTTCTGGTTTTCCAGGATATGAGACACCCCCTCCTCATGGCTGTTTCTCCAGGCTCGTGAATGAGCAATATCACCATCCTGGGGCCTTATCTTCATTTTAAAGCTTGAGGGGAAAGATCTGTCTTAACTTTCACACTAATTTCTCTGTGATATGTTTATCCACTGCCTTACTAAGTGAATTTTAACACCTACCTTGAAAAAAAGTGTAAAATGCCATAAAACTATGAAACAATTCTGGCTTCTGCATTTGTCCATGGATCCAGTTCTACACCCCTCTGAATGGCCCTATTGAGCTAACATGATGCTTTCTACATCGTAGGCATACTCAATAAATAATCATCCAATATAAGCTTTTCCATCAATGTGTCATAGGATATGCCTCTATAATTTCCACTAAGCAAAACAAAAACATGCAAGTTAGTAAACTCCTAGAGAGATGTACTACCTGTTCCCTGAAACACATATGAAGGGTAAAAATGGAAAGAAAATTCCCCCAAATATTGCTTTATTCTCCTCAGGGAGGTGGCATTCAACAAATCCAGGCCAAAGTACACCAAAGCAATGTCTCCAACCAAACTTCCATATAATAAAACTTCATCTACCTGTTTCAAATTCTAACCTAGATGGTTAAACCAATCACCCCGGGGTTTTTATAAATAATTAAGCATTTCAAGACCCTACTTCTATTGGTTGCTTTGGAGGCACCTAAAATGATTCGATGACAAGACAATGTGAGCACATTTGCAAAAATGTAATTATTCAAATAAACACATGCCTGGAGTTATTAGTAGATAAGCATCCTCAAACAGTGATTCATCAGGTCTGCGCTTCCGGAGATGGGCCAGGGAGTGAGGCCTCAGAAGGGCAGGAAGGGCCTCCGCTGACCCCTGCGACCCTGAGCTCCAGGAGTCTGCTTCGCTTTTCTCTGTCCCTCTTCCCACAGCTCCTAAAGCGGTCCCGAGCCACTGTATTCTCAGGCTGCCATAACGAAGTGTCATATGCTGGGTGGCTCCAACAGCGGAAAATGATTTTTTTTCACAGTTCTGGAGGCGGGGAGTCCAAAACAAGGTCTGGAAAGTTCTGTTTCTGGTAAGAGTCCGCTTCCTGGCTCGCGGATGGCTGCGTCTCACTGCATCTTCGGGTGCGTGTGCGTGTGTGTGCACGTGCAGGTGTGGGTGCGGGTGCGTGCGGGTGCGGGTGCGTACGGGTGCGGGCGTGCTGGACAAGACCCTAATGCTACCCCATCGGAGCCCCACACTGAGGATCTCATTTAACTCCACCTCCCTCCCTACTCCTAACACGGCCATGCTGGGGTTGGA
>NW_011908002.1:0-2307 GCF_000151845.1 Pteropus vampyrus
TTTTGTGACCTAAAATGTAGCCTGTCTTGAAAAATATTTCATGTACACTTGAGAAGAATGTATATTCTGCTGCTTTGTGCTAAAATGTCTTAAAATATCAATTAAGTCCATCTGGTGTAATGTGACCACCGTTTTCTTTTTGATTTTCTGTCTAGATGATCTATCCATTACTGTCAATGAGATATTAAAGTCTCTGTTATTATTGTCTTACTGTTGATCTCTCCCTTACTGTACATAAATATTTGCTTTATATAGTTAGGTGCTTCTATTTTGGGTGCATAGATGTTTATAAGAGTTATATACTCTCATTAAACCAATTCCTTTATCATTATAAAATTCTCTTCTTTGTTTCTTTTTACAGTCTTTGTCTTAAGTCTCTTAGTCTCTTATTTGATATAATTATTGCTACGCCAGCTTTTTTTCCCATTTCAATATGCATGAGATATCTTTTCCATCCCTTTACTTTGAGCCCTTTTGATCTAAAGTGGGTTTCATGTAAGTAGTATATGGATGGGTTTTGTTTCTTTATCCATTTAGCTATGCTAAGTCTTCTGATGAAAACATTAATTCTTTTATATTTAAAGTAAGTATTAATAGATATGTAGTTATTGCTATTTTATTAATTGTTTTCTGATTGTTTTTAGAGTTCTATGCTGTTCTTTTCTAATTCTCTTGCTCTCTTCTCTTACATATTGATGACTTTCTAGCATGTTTGGATTCTTTTGTCTATATTTCTTGTTATTTCTTATAAATTTTTTGTTTGTGGTTACTATGTGCTTCATGTATATCAAGCTAAGTTTATAGCAGTTTATTTTAATTTGATGATTGCTTAAAAACAAACATATTCTAAAATCATTACGATTTTTTTATCACCCCTTCACTTTTATGTTTTTGACATTTTTTTAAACTTATTTTGTGTGTGTGCATATGTGTTTGTCTGTATCCCTTAATTTATGTTGTAATTACACATGATCATTCTACTTTCATCTTTAACCTTTGTACTAGCTTATATAGTTAGCTGACCCCACCAACTAAGTGTTTGCCTATCTCAATGAGAACTTTTTTCTTTCCTATATATCCTTACTCATATTTTCTATCTTTCCTACTTATGAAGTCCCTTTCACATTTCCTGCAGTACTGGTTTAGTGGTGATGAACTCCTTTAGCATTTCTTTGTGTGGAAAATTTTTGATCTCTCTTTTGATTCTATATCATAGCATTGCTGGGTAATCTTGGTTATAGGTCTTTGCTTTTCATCACTTTGAATATTTTGTGCCATTCCCTTCTGGCCTGCAAGGTTTCTACTGAAGAATTAGCTGATGGTCTTATGTGAGCTCCTATATATGTAACTAACTGCTTTTCTCTTGCTACTTTTAAGATTTTTTTCTTTGTATTTAATTTTTGTCATTTTAATTATGATGTGTCTTGGTATGGGCCTCTTTGGGTTCACCTTATTTGAGATTCTCTATGCTTCATGAACTTGTATGTCTATTACCTTCACCAGGTTAGAGAAGTTTTCAGTCATTATTTCTTCAAACAGATTTTCAATCCCTTTCTCTTTCTATTGTCTTCCAGGACCTCTATAATCAAATATTAGTATGCTTGATGTTATCCTAAAGGTCTATTAAACTATTCTCATTTAATTTTTTTTTTTCTTTCTGCTGTTATAATTGGGTGTTTTCTGCTACTTTTTCTTTCAGATTATGGCTTCAAACCTCTACTTTATCTAATCTGCTGTAGATTACCTCTAGTGCAGTTTTCATTTTAGTTATTGTATTCTTCAGTTATGACTGATTCTTTTTTTATGTTTTCTTTCTTATGTTTTCTATCACTCTGTTGAAGTTCTCACTGAGTTCATCTACTCTTCCCCTAAGTTCACTGAGCTTCCTAATAACCAGTGTTCTGAACTTTGCATCTGGTAAGCTTCTTGTCTCCATTTTGTTTAGTTCATTTTCTGGAGTTTTGTTCTGTTCTTTCATTTGTGTTTCTTTGTGTCTTCATTTTGGCTGACTCTGTTTCTTTTTGTTTGTTTGTTTGTTTGTTTGTTTGTTTCATATGTATTAGAAGAGCTGCCTAATCTCGCAGTCTTGACAAAATGGCATTATGTAGAAGGTATTCTGTGTGGCCCAGTGGTATAGTCTTCATCATACCTGAGCTGGATACTACAAGGATGTCCCCTGTGTGGGTTATGTGTGCCCTCCTGTTGTAGATGGGCCTTGATTGCTGTTGGCATGTCAGTGAGTGGGGCTGACCTTCAGGCTTACTGGATGTAAGGGATGGTCATAACTACAGCAGATGAGCTGTTGTG
>NW_011908003.1:0-2147 GCF_000151845.1 Pteropus vampyrus
GAAGTCATTGCAGTAATCTCCAAAAGAGATAGTGGTGGCTTCCATTAAGGTGGCCACAGAGAAAACAAACTGAAGAGATAGATTTGGAATATATTTTGAAAGTAGAGCCATAGGAACTTGTTTATGCTTTGGATGTCAGTTTTGAAGAAAAGAAAAATAGATGATGTATAGATTGTATTTAAAGCCATGGGTTTTAAAATAGATGATGTATAGATTGTATTTAAAGCCATAGATGAGTTTCCCTAGTAGAAAATTTAGGCTAGAATGATGGCTGGTCCATGGAGAGAGAAAGAAAAGTCAGCTGCTGTAAAGTAAAAGCTAAAGATGTTGAAAGATCCATGGACAAATACGAATGACCTAAAACAAGACAGGTGTGCTCAGGGAGTATGGTTCTCATATGGCAAGGTACTACCTGAAATATAAAACACAGTGGCACTCCACCCTCCGCATCCCAGGCCCTGTCTGCATAATCCAGGGAATGAAGGTAAGAATTCCATTTTAAAATGGCTTAAAGTATCCACTGGTAAAGACTGTAGAAAATTAGACTCTCCACTTTAAACATGGTTTGCTACCCAGACACAGCAAGGCACCAGAATAGGGATCTTCGTGCTTTTGTTCCTCCAGTTTCTCCTCATTCTCACCCTATTACAAAAAAAAAAAGTAATTATATTTGCACATATAGCATATGGTAATAAAATACTCAGGAGGGAAAAACAGAGCTGGATAAAAAAATAGGAAGAGTAGAGAGGAGTGTAATTTTATAATTGATGGTCATGAAAGTGCTCATTACTATGGTGACTTTTAAGAAGAGGTCTGGCAGGCGAGCGGTACATGCAGCTCTCTGGACAGCATGCCAAGTGAAGGGGACAGAGTTCCTGAGGTGTGAAAATGTCTGGTGTATTTGAGGAGCTGCACAGTATTTAGTGCAGCTGGAGGAAAATAATCAAAATAGAAAGCAGTTGATAAAAACAGAGAAATAGTAGGGGCTTAATCATGTAGGGCCTTTTAATCTTTACTCATAGCAACATCAGAGCGTTCTGAATGGTGTGATGATCTCTTCTGTGCTTAATAGACTCACTCTTGAGCTGTGATGAAAATAAATTGCAGGGGAGCAAGTGCAAAAGCAGTAAGACGAGTTAAAATATTATGGAAATGATCTAGTTAAGAGATGGTGTCTTGAACCAGAAGAGTAACTGTGAAAGTGGTCAGAAATGGTCAGACTGTGGATATATTTTTAGATTGAAAAGGATTTGCTGATGGTTGAATTTGTCCTGTGATAACAAGGGAAATTGATCCAGGATTACTTTTAAGTTGTTGGCCTGAGCTAGTTACTAAAAATTAGAGTTCTGTAATCCATTATAGTCTCTCCTATGTTCTGCTCACTGTAACAGAATTAGGCTTAATAATAATTCATTGTAACTACCTTTAGCAAGTAATTTTTGATAATTACTTCCATTCTTCTCTTTTAATTCTCGATTCCCTTTTCTGTTGAGCATTTGTTCTTGGCATATGCATGGTTTTCTTCTAAGATGCTTCAAATATATTTTGAAATTAATTAAAGCAATAAAGAAAAATAAAACAGTAGCAATGTTTCCTACAATTGTTTTTCCAGGAATGTCAAGAGCCCATAATATCTCTTTGAGTTTCAGTATATTTTATGCAATATAATTGAATTTAACAGATGGAAGAGAGGATTGAGATTTTATACTTTTTCCTGTAAGGCTGCAAACCCATGAACAAGAGTTTTCACATTCCTAGTATAAAATAATATTTTTCTATATTAATGTATTTTATAAGTGTATTGTTTTCATTCAAGCATTGGTATGGTTCAGAAGTAATTTACTATGATATTTATATCAAATAATATCTGAAAAATATTCGAAGAAAATATGTCCTTGTTATATTAGATATTACTTCAATACTTGCCCAGACTGCATGCAAAGCTCACAGTAATTGAGCCTCCAGGGGTGTTACAGAGCATCTCTTACTATAATACACACTCTAATTATAGCAAGAATGTCAAATGTGAGACTGTCAGGAAGTTCAAGATTTCAATACTTGAAATCTGTCTGAATTAAAATATTTCTAAGCCTTATTTCTCTGAAGAAGTAAGAGAGATAATATATACCCTGAACTTATACCTTTGG
>NW_011908004.1:0-1903 GCF_000151845.1 Pteropus vampyrus
AGATGATACACCCTCTCTCTCCCTGTGAAGCCCAGTCTTTTCTTAAGAACCTACCTTGGAAATAAATAAATTAAGAAGTGGCCCCCTGGCTATATAGAATGTATCTGGCAGGGGTAAGGTCCAGCCAACAAGGACTGACATCAAACAATCGACTACCATAGTATGAAGTGGAAAACGATGTCCCTAGTGAAAGATCCCACACGATGAGTGTGCAAGATGGGCGTGAGCAGAAGAGGTGTGATCCACGTCCACACATACCTTTTTGATGTGAACTTTTAAAGCTTGAAGTTCTGCCCACCTTATTTTAGGTCTCAAACAGCCTGACAGTGATGGAGCATGTTAAATGAGGCCAAAGATCTCCTCTGCCAGATGCAGATGTAAGCATGGGCTTTTTAGGCAACAGATAATGATTTTTCAAGGCTGTGGAAGGCTAATTGAGTCCTGAGTTCACACTGTTGTTTCTCAGGAAGGTTTCTGATAAATATTAGTCTTCCTTATTGGCTATGATGGTTAATGATAAAACATATCAAAAAATTACAGCTGCCCTTGATAGAATAAAACCTCATGAAAGACAAACTCAGAATTAGTGTTGCTTATTCGTTCTACAAATGATATACCATCTGGCCTACATCAAAACTGCTATCAACAGCATGGCCACCCCACCCCCAGAGAAAACCAGTCAACAGGGCTTCTTTTAAGCCCAAATCTAAGATGAAGAAGAGAGACTAGATTGGACCATAAGGGATAGGGAGTCCCAAATTGGATAATCTCGGGTAATTCGGTGGAATTATTACAATATTTCATAGGGTTAGGTTATAATCCACAGCCACTGTCCCCCTCAGGGACAGCCCTACCTTTGCCAGCGGTAGGGACTCACCCTCACATAGAGATCTGGAGGTCTCTGAAGCTGCCCCTTCTAGCAATCACTCTTTTATCATATTAACCATAGTTTAGGCTCCAGAATTTTTACAGAGGAGAGAGGCCAAATCAGATTCAAAATGATTTTGTGTGGCCTCTCCCTGCAGTGGTAAGGGTTATTAAATACGATTTAACAGTAGCAGAGACCTACAAAAGCCTTCGACTGGCTTATCCGTGCCAGGCCCCCACCTCTATCAATGTCTGTGGGGTTAACAAAACCGCTTTACCGCTTTTGGGGGAGCCCCAAGTCATACAAACAGATAAAGGCTCCCACTTCACCCCAAAGCAAATGCAGTAATGAGTATTACGAAAAAGCATAGACTGGGTTTTTTGCCCGCCCTAACAGGCCACAGCAGAGGTAGCAGAGAAAGACAGAGGGAATTTTCAAAACGAGGGCTATTGAGAGAACTTGGAGTCCACTGGTCCCCCGAATGGTGAAAAATACTGTTCACAATTCTGACTACGTTAAATACACACACACAGATATGCATGCACACGCGCACACACACGCACACACACGCACACACTCGGCTAGCTACACCATATTTAAATAGACAATAAATATGGAGACACCGGTAGTGATACTGCAACCTCTGCTGCCTGTGTTTATTAAAACACATGCCAGACGCAGCCAGTCACCAGCGTTCACGAACATGGGAACCCCGACCTCGCTGCCCACAGCAGAGGAACTACCACCTGATACCTCACCTTTCCCTTCTCCCTCACCTTTCCCTTCTCCCTCATAGACAGGGCAGAGCCGCGCCACGTCCGCCGTGGTCCCGCCGTGGTCCCGCCAAAGCCCTTGTGCGACCCGCCCACTCTGGGCGCATCCTCAGCCTGGATCCTCTCGTCGTCCAGCACCAGGCGAACAAACCACTCGCCGCCATCTGGAAAGAGACGCGTCCTCACCGGCTGCCCATTTACACTTGACCCTCGTACAACACGGGTTGGAACTGCACGTGTATTTTTTCTTTTCTTTTCTTTT
>NW_011908005.1:0-2473 GCF_000151845.1 Pteropus vampyrus
TATTTTGATTTTTCTTCATAGTACTCGCCACTCTCTGACCTATATTTTGTATGGTTATTTATTGTTTCCTCAACCAGAATATAAATTCCATGAGAGAGGGTGCTGGCTATATCTGTACTATCCTTCTTCATTGCTAGGCCTAGGTAATTATCTAGAACATAGTAGGTGCTCAATAAATGTTTTTTTTTGAATGAATGAATGAGCAATATCTCTTAGGGCTTATGAAAATATCTAGTTTTCTTTCTTTGGACTTGTTTGCCTTTTAGCCCTATGTCACAATTTGAGTAAAACAATTTCCTGTCCCATATATCTTCAGAGCAAAATTCTCACCTGTTTTAGTAAACACACAATCTTCCTTTAGTCATGATTGGATGATAACAGTTATCTCTTAATTCACAGCAAGTTTTACCTTTGAAGTCTAGTCTGTTGCATCACAAACCCTTCAACTCATTTTAAGCACTTTGACTAGAAAAAAAATAATGTTTACACAGTAGTCAAATTTGGTGGCACATATGCGAAAGTTTGGCTGTCTAGAACACAATCTTGGAGAAAATACTGCCTATGGTAAAGCCTCATTTCCGAGTGTTAAGATCACAGAACTGAAAATGAATGTTTTATAACCTAAAACCACGCTGCAGGAAAGCAATGAGGAGTCAGTTTTGACTTTGATTTAGTTGTCTGAGGCCAGTGATCTCTGCTGATAGAAGGAAAATTCCCAGGTAGCCTCTTTGCTTCACAAAGAGCCATGCCCTCAGTGTTGGCCGTCTTTTAATCATGTTGTAGTTGGCCTGCACATTTACTTACACTGCCATTGAAACATGCAAAGAAAACGTGATTTGCTTCCTAAATGCTTTACTTCCTAAAACATGTCCAGTCATTGTTATGAGTCTTACTGTGTTGCAGAAAATGTCTTAAACTTACCATGAATGGCATCTCAGTGACTTTAAATTTGAAGCGATTTTGTGTAGAGAGGGGTGGCTCTGAGTGTGAAGCATGAGTTATTTTAATTATGGATGTTTGGATAAACATTCGTTATTAATTTCTTTCTATAAATGATTGAAAAGGCTGCCACATGTGGAAAAGCTTGATGTGTGAATGTCTTTACTGCAACTCTGTTCATAGGTCTTTGTATTACTCTCTGGGTCCCTGCTCACCTGTGTTGTGATGATGTCACTTGTTTCCCTGGCCACTGTTACCACCTGGGGCATCTGCTGCCGGTCTTTTCCTCAGGACTAGTGGCTTCTCTGGCAAAAGGGCCCTATCGGAGTTTCCTGGCCTCATAGGCCTCTCTGGTGATGATATCGCTTTGTTCTTGGGGCAGCAACTCCCTCTGTGAAGTTTCCTGGTCTGATTTCCAGTCACTTTGCTCAACAGCAGAGAGGCATGCAGGGACTTCTGCATCTTTTCCACACTACCTGGAAGCCAAGCACAGCTCAGGGGCATTAACTCAAACTTTCAGGTAAACTATGCTGCTTGGCAATGGCCGTTTCCTGGGGCTACCTCTGGAAGGTGGGTGGTGAGGGCAGCTGGAGATGTAGTCTCTTTTCTAAAACTACAAATAGCAGGGGGAACGTAGTTTCTGTGCTTTAGGCTTCCCAGGCAGGACTCACTGGTTTGTTGACTCAGGCTGGGGGCTGGGGAAACATGAGTGGACTGCTGATGGGGAACTCCTGACACATATAACTGTTTTCCTCTCTCACCATCTCTTTCCTCCCATTTTCACACTCCACTTGGGCATCTCTTCCTTTCTGACAGTGAGATTCCTATATAATAGCCTCTGCTTCCTTGAGGTGGATTTACCCTCCATCTGCTTTTGGGCCACAGTGTTAGCTAGAAATCAGAAAAGGAAGCCAGATTTCTGATTACAGAAGATCCCAAATCTTACCCATGTTACATCTGAAAAACAATAATATTAAAAATATTTAATTGTATTTTATTAAAATGCCATGCTAGAGGTGTCTTGAAGATTTAGCCTCTCCTCTATATACAGTGGGGCTAATAAAACTGCATCAAAGGCCGTTGCGAGAGTTAAAATGAAAAGACCAGTAGGCAGAGCCTCGGAGAAGGCCTGCCTCATAGAAATTGGCTCCGAACTGGCTCATTGCCTCTCTTTCTCCCTAGGAGAGTAATGGGATGTTATTTATTTTCCTTGTGCATGAATTGTTTTAATTATAGATGTTTTTTAAAATGTTTGTTATTAATTTCATTCTATAAAAGATTAAAAAGGATGCCTCTTTTCTCTATGCACTTAGTTAAAAGCTTTTCATTCTTAATGTAGGCTCTGCCGAAGGGAATGTTTGAAAGAGGAATTGTGTGCAGGAAATGTCGAGAAGCTATTACTGGTTAAGTAAACTGATACTCAATGTTATTTTGATCCGCAAAAGCTTATGACCCTTATCTCAACAATTGCCATGTTCTTTATTGGTTAGAAAGAAAATGCCTTATTTTCAATATGAAAAAGCTGAGGGAGAAG
>NW_011908006.1:0-3425 GCF_000151845.1 Pteropus vampyrus
CAAGAGCTTGGCCACTTAGAGCCGGGAACGTGGTTTGCTCCTGGCTTCCACATCCATGGTTTTTTTCTTTCCCACTCAGCTTCAGAAACAAATCTAGTTGACTGAAGATGAGGAGATTTATATGCAAGGCAGCAGAAGAGGCCATTTGACTGTGGACTTTTTAATCCCTCCTCCGCCTCCTCCTATGACTCTGGTTAAGGCGGCTTGCAGATGCGGAGCTGCCACCAGCGAGTCTGAACTGCCAGCATCAAGCCCTCTTGGGACCGAGGGAGCGCCCACGCACCTGCTCCGATCGCCAAGGACATCCTGCCACTTCTGTCCACTTCTGTAAACCCTGCCCGTGTGGCAAGAACTGACTCGAGCCCACCTCCCTGCTGAAGGCTGCCCCTGGCTGCCCGCCCAGAACGAGGCAGCCCTGGGCTGGGCTCCATTCTCGCTCTTTAAGTAGCTTTTCAAGGATCCGGCAACTGCGTTCACATTGTCGCATGTCCTCACGTCCTTAAAGCACCGTGATTCCAAGAGGACGGGCCAGTGACGTTCTACAGAACCTACACACGTGGAACGATTTTAGCGTTTTGAAAAGGCATGTAATTAAGTGCTTAATGGTATGGAACAAAAATCATGTTCTTTAGAAGTCCACGATGGGGAAGATGAACCGAGCGGTGGTCCGGGGCGGGGGACACCGGGCCAAGGAGGTACAGGGTGGGCCTGGGGCCCCCTCTGCCTGGCTCGCTGCAGCCACCTCCCTCTCTGAGACCGGAGAGAGTGAAATAGCTACCATTCGTCAGTCACTGGCCTCCTCAGACTCTGCGGCCGACACTTTATAGAATTAATTTGATCGTTGCAATAAGGCCCAGAGGCACATAGTCACGAATCCATCTTGGAAATGAGATGAAGCTGTAGAGAGGCAAGCAGAGGGGTCGAGGTTGCAGGACAGGTCTGCTGATTTGAAAATCTGGAACGAAGGTTATGATCCGGTTTAAGGATTTGAACCAAGTTCCTATTTCTTATGCATGTGAGAGAATCCATCTTGAAGGACCTGCCCAGCCCTGACGCTCCCAGCCACCTGCGAATCTGTGGTCCAGCCCCTGAGATGCCTCAGGGAAGTGACCTTGGGGGCGTGAACTTCGGGCCTGATGGGACAAAGGCCGCTTTGCTGGAGGGGGCGGCACCATAGCCGAAACCCTCTGCTTAGACGCACCCAGCCTTCGAGGTCGTTGCGTCCAAGATTCTTGGTTAGAAGATGAAGAAGCTGATACCCAGAGAGGTGAAGAGACTCGTCCAGCGTCACACAGCAGCCACCCAGGCCCTGAGGGTTGACTCTCTGTGCGCCAGCTCGTCGGGCTGACCGTGTGGTGACCACGTGAGGGACGTGCGGATGGGCGACTGCAGCTCCAAAGGAAGGGGACGCTGGCACCTGAATGACAAAGGGGCAGCGACGGGAGGTCATGAAAAGCAGCAGGGCGGCGGGGAGCCCCCTGAGGCTTGGGCTCCATGCAGCCATCGGAGGAACAGCGTCACACAGCCGCCCAGGGCACCGTGGTCACGGAAGGCGTCTTGGGGGCTCTTCCCCCTCATCCTGGGGTACTCGTTTCCTTCCCACAGCATCTCTGCCCAGTCCTGCGGTCACCAGGAGGGCTCCGAGGCACTCACATCTTAGGGAACCTGCGTGCTAAGCCGTATCTCGATGAAGAAGGCCTGCTCTAGACTTTGGGGTCCAAACTGTTCTCTCCTGTGACACCTGAGCGACCAATCCAGTTCCGCTCCAGGTGCTTGTTGTCCTGGCGACCCTGCAGCTCCTCACTTCCGGAAGACACCCCGAAGCCTGAGTCTCCGGATATCCCTTCCGATGTCCACTCCCGGGACTGTGGAGTCAGGCGGACACGGGTTCGCGTCCCAAACCCTCGCTCAGTCGTCCCGTCACCTTGGGCAGGAGGCTGCGGTTCTCTAAGCTGCAGGGTCCCCGGCGGGGGGAGGGGTGGTAAAATAGGAACATGACAAAGGTCCCCTTTACGGGGTTGTCGTGAGGGTCAGTGGTGTGGAAGCTGTATTCTCGGTTCCGTCCGCTGAGTCAATTCCGTTAGTGCTTCTCTCCGGCTGCTGGTAGATATTTCGATGTGACTCTCCCGCCACGGACTAGAACTCAGAACACGGGGAAGGAAAAGGATCATACTGGTGATAGCGTTGAAGACGGAGCAGAATGACGTTCCGGTGTGGCGGACAGGGAGACGGGCCACCGGCCCGGATCGTATGGACCCGGGACCTAAGCCAGTGGTGTCCGTCCTTAGCTACACTCGGGAAATGCCACGGGGCCCTATAAACGACACTGCTGGGTGCTACTCAGGCATTCTCTTCCCTCGTTCTAGAAGCAGCCTGGGCACCTTGACCTCCACCGTCCTGGGGGGTGAGGTGTGGCTCACGGGTGCCAATCATCATCCCACAGGCAGATGGGGGAGTGAGGCCGGAACTGACCCCACTGAACCAAAGCTTTAATTTTTACCAGGGGGTAGAAGGAGGAATGCTACCTGCCCAAATGCTGTTGGTCTTTGAATGTTTTTCTGAAAGAAAAGAGGAAAATCTGCGATGTTTTAACAGGCTGAATGAAGTCCTAAGCTTCTTGAGCCCAAGAATCACGTCTCCTGTGTGGTCTTTGCTGCTCTTTCTGCCTCTCGTTAAGGGACACTGTGACAGAAGGTTGCATCAAAGCCACAGAGAAAGCGTGCTCCATCTCCAGGGGAGCCTGGCGAAGGCGGAAGATTGGCTGGTCCCTAGCGTTTTGTCTTGATAAGCTCGTCACGTTTTTTCCCGGAAGATCTTTAAATAAATCATCCTTTGAAAATAGCTTTGGCTTTCTAATGTCCGATTTAAGTGATGTTCTTGGTTTAGTCATTTTATAAATCAAGATTTAAGGGAAAAGGTGTGCTTTATCAGAACGTGCGTATTACACGAGGAGGTTGGAAATGGGGTTTTTGTGTGTGTGTTTTTTTTTAAATCACATCATCACCTAATATTATTTCGCCTGTAAAGTGGCGGGCAGACTGTGACGTCACCTGAGACCCTGAAAGAAATACTTCGCCTGTCACCTGTCTGGTAATTCTTCCCGATGCTACAGAGAAACCACAGCCCGAGCTTCGGGGGACGGTGTCTGGGTTTCTGCTTCAGCGCCCGGAAAGGTTCTTGCTGAATGAAGTGGTGTCGGGACTCGCGTGCCTGAAGGCCAAGAGCTCACACCAGGCCTTGCCCGCTTCACCACACCATTCTGCGTGGCGTTTGTGTTTTTGAAGGTCTTTGCAACAGGTCCCTATGATGTCCTTAGACGTATGTATTAGCTTTTTTTTCTTTTAGAGAGAAAATTTGCTGTGGATCGTCATTCGGCCTTTTCCACGAGACCTTTGGACGTGAGGTCCCAGTTTAGACATGGCACC
>NW_011908007.1:0-1870 GCF_000151845.1 Pteropus vampyrus
GGGCCCTACAGGAAACCTACCACATAAGGCCATTCTACTAAGATTGGCGACATAGCAGCTCTACCTAATACATAGAAACAGACACAGGGAGGCAGCCAAAATGGGGAGACAAAGAAACATGTTCCAAATGAAGGAACTGAACTTAGCTCCAGAAAAAGAACTAAACAAAATAGAGACAAGAAATCTACCAGTTGCAGAGTTCAAAATACTGGTTATATGGATGCTCAATGAACTTAGGGGAAGAGAAGATGAGCTCAGTGAGAACTTTAATGAAGAGAAAGAACATATAAAAATGGAGATAGAAAACATAAAAAAGACTCAGTCAGAAATGAAGTCTACAATAACTGAAATGAAGAATACATTAGAGGGAATCAACAGTAGATTAGATGAAGCAGAAGTTCAAATCAGTGATTTAGAAGATAAAGTAGCAGAAAACACCCAATCAGAACAGCAAAAAGAAAAAAAAATCCAAAAAAATAATAGTTTAAGGGGCCTCTGGGATAATATCAAGCCTACTGACATTCTCATCATAGGGATACCAGAAGGAGAAGAGAGAGAGCCAGGAATTGAAAACCTATTTCAAGAAATAATGACAGAAAACTTCCCTAACCTGGTGAAGGAAATAGACATACAAGCTCAGGTAGCTCAGAGAGTCCCAACAAGAGGAACCCAGAGAGGCCCACCCCAAGACACATTATCATTAAAATGCCAAAGGTTAAATACCAAAGAGAAAAATCTTAAAAGCAGCAAGAGAAAAGCAGTTAGTTAACTACAAGAGAGCTCCTATAAGGCTGTCAGTTGATTTCTCAACAGAAACTTTGCAGGCCAGAAGGGATTGGCATGAAATATTCAAAGTGATGAAAAGTAAAGACCTACAACCAAGATTACTCTACCCAGCAAGGCTATCAATTAGAATAGAAGGACAGATAAAGGTCTTCCCAGACAAGAAAGAGCTAAAGGAGTTTGTTACCACCAAACTAGTATTATAGGAAATGTTGGAGGGACTTCTTTAAGAAGAAGGAGAAGCCAGAGAAAGAGGAGGCGGAAGTGGAGGTGGCGGTGGAGGAAGAGGAGGAGGAGGAGAAGGAGAAGGAGGAGGAGGAGGAGGAGGAAGAGAGCAAAACAATGAATAATAAAATGGCAATAACTTTATATTTATAAACAACTACTTTAAATGTAAATGGATTAAATGCTCCAATCAAAAAATAGGTGGTTGAATGGTTAAGAAAATAAGACCTTTACATATGCTGTCTATAAGAGATTCACTGCAGATTGAAAGACACACACAGACTGAAAGTAAAGGGATGGAAAAAGATATTTAATAAAAATGGAAACAAAAAAAGCTTGGGTAGCAATACTTACACCAGGCAAAATAGACATTTTGAAATGAGCTATAACAAGAAACAATACTTACACCAGGCAATACTTACACCAGGCAAAATAGACATTAAAAATTGGGCTATAACAAGAAACAAAGAAGGACCCAGTAACCCCACTTCTGGGTATTTTTCCGAAGAAACTCAAAACACTACTTCAAAGGGATATGTGAATCTGCATGTTCATTGCAGCATTATTTACAAAAGCCAAGCCATGGAAGCAACCTGGATGTTCATCAATGGATGAATAGATAAAGAAGAGGTGGTAATTATGTACACTGGAATATTACTTGGCCATAAAAAAGAATGAAATCTTGCCATCTACAACATGGATGGACCTAAAGGGTACTGTGCTGAGTGGAGTAAGTCAGTGAGGGAAAGTCAAATGCCCTATGACTTCACCTATATGTGGAATCTAAAGAACAAAATAAACAAGAAACAGAAATAAACTTGTAGATACAGAGAACATTTTGATGGTTGTCAGGTAGGAAGGG
>NW_011908008.1:0-2214 GCF_000151845.1 Pteropus vampyrus
AATCTCCAGTCCTTCCAGGGGGCAAGGATTGTCCATCCATCATCTCCACCAAACTTCCTCCTTAACAGAATCTCAATTTGGTGAGGTTCTACCCCTCTCTCACGTAACCTAAGTGTCACAGGTCTGCTGTGTCCCACCAAAGGTCATTTTGGTCAAGGGGTTATCCCATTGCCCTTTGCAAGGAATGATTCAGAAATGGTCTTTTAGGCTAATAAGATTAAAAAAGGATTTCTGCTAGGAACATTCTGCCTCATTCTTCATCTCATCATCATTATGCTTGAATATGAAGCAAAGAAGCACTTCAGCTATACTGCTAGCCCCTGGATGAGGGCAAAGCCAAGGGAAAAATGAACCCAGAACTCTTTGATGTAGTCAACCCTAAGACTGGCTAGAATTCCATTTGTAAGACAATATGCTTCTGTTATAATCATGTACATCATTTTCAGTTTGGTTTTCTATTCCCTGCACACAAAAGCATACTAAAAGATACATTTTCATTATTTAATAACCATTCACCTAAATTTCAAGAACAATTTTAACCAGCAAATGGCTTGTTACCGAACTGAACATTGCTTTTGGAATATAATACAGGTTTTTTAAAAAATGTCATTCAGAAAATAGGCTAAATAAACTAAGGAATTAGCTCTCTGAATTTTTATGATGATATGGAAAATGAGAAGAGAAAAATAATTGAAGACCTTCCTTTTTTTCTTTAAGAAATTTTCCAGTATCTTCTATAATGCCAAAAACATAGAATTCGATGAACGCTGGGAGAGTAAATTTCACCTTTTGTCATAGAAGAGAGTACCTAAAGTATCTGGTGAACTGGGAAATTGGATAGATCCACATCTTTGGGCAAATTGTTTGACCACCTTAGGTCATAGATTGTCATATTTATATAAAAACATCTTTTCTAGTTCAAATGTTTCATCCACATTGGCACATTATCACTGCTTTTTGTAAAAGATTTATGAAGAAAAGAAATGTCATACTCTAAATGACTATGCATTTTAAAAGTGCTTGCAGATTCATATTTGTAGTCAGATCACCAGGCCACTCAATCTCATTTGCCTTAAAACCTTACTTTAACTCTCAGCAAATAGAAACTTATGAACTTTACAGGAACTGCAAATGCTAGAGCACGATCATGATATTATTAAATTAATGTATAAAATGAACATTTTCTTTGAAAAGGTTTATATACAAATGAAAGATAAGCACATAGATTATCTTTCATTTCATGATTTCTATTAGTGTATTTTATGGCCTTCAGTTGAATTTCAAAAACCTGAAATGTAATCTAATACCATGAAAAATTTAAATATATTATAGCTACATGTGTGTCTAAATAGCAGTGGTGTTTTGTTTTACTCTGACCAGTCACTATCAGTGTCAAACACTTAACCCATCTGATTTAAATTAATCCTAATAGCAATTCAAATGTCCCCGTCTTAAACAAAAAGAAATAGTCTCGGAAAAGCTAAATAAATTATTTTAAGGTCATGGAGCTAGTAAAAATTTTTATCTCCACCATTATATAACAGCATCTTCATTCTCTCAAATAATAACTTTTTCCCTCCACATGAACCTACATGGCAGAACCAGATTTTAGTGAACAACAAAATGGTCTTATAAATCTTTATGGAGAAACTGTTTTCAGAAATTGTAATAAACAAAAACTTCTTTGGGGGAGGTTCATTCATTATTGTTTCTGCGAGCCTGTTACCTTACATTATATGTGAAGAGCCAAGCTTAGCTATACAGAGAATCTCCCTGTAACATCATCTCATTCTGCATCTTTTATTTTCAAAACATAAAATAGATTTGCCTGTTTTAGATAGAATTATGGAATGGCAAACAAAAAAATATGCAAACTTTACATTAGGGTAGTAACAAGATGGGCCAATTACATTTCCTTCCAAATGAAACACTCTAAGGGAGATATTATTACTCTTGGAAAACTAAAAGCAAAGAGGGATTTTTTTTTAAATCTTCCAATGAAAGTGGAATATTTCAATTTTGCAGTAGTGAATGCGGCACTGGAAGAGTGAGTTGCCTGCAAATGAGGAATAAGTCAGCAGCAGCCCTGGACAAAAACGTGGATTTCAAGTAGTTTGCCCACTAAACTTATCCTTCTCTCCACAGAGCCACTATAGAAAGAGGCCGAACATTATCTTCATTACAAAACTTTTTCAAGCTCAGTGAAATAGTATG
>NW_011908009.1:0-1784 GCF_000151845.1 Pteropus vampyrus
TATCTATACCTCTGCTTTGTCGTTAGTAAAGCCTATACAAATATATTCTCAGTGCGCGAATCTCATTTCCCCACATCTGGAGCCCCGCGTCTGAGGCTCGGAGCATTGCCACAACAGCTCCCACCTCTGCAGCAGCCCTCTCTAACAGTTTCCCCTACCAACCCAATCCTGTCTTCTTTCCATCTTTCAGGAAATTTTCAAAATGTCTAGTCCGTTAACGGCAGTCGTTCTTGTTTTCTAGCATCGCTTTATTATTTACTTAGAAAAAGATATATCCTGTTAATTGCAAAGATTTGGAGAGGTAGGCATGTGTGCTTGGTCTGACATCTTGTTCTAATCCTTTAGCTCTGCGCAAAGGGAAGATGAGTGGTTTGGAATAGTCAAAAGAGAGAGACTTGCTAAGAATCTTTACATAGAAACTCTCTAGGAAATTTTCCTCTTTTGGAAATCTCTGACCCTGAAATCTGCCAGTGAGCTCTGTGAACCATCATCCTTAATGTTAGTTTTTCTGTTGGATGCCTCTAGCTGTGGGTCATGGGGCAGAGGACACAGATTTTTATATCATCCTAATGGATTAATGGCTCAACATCAAATCCTGGCAAGATATCAAGGACTCACATCAGAAACACATGAGGGAATGTTCTCTCTTGAAAATGAATATCTTTGGGCTTCTTTTTTTTAAAAATGTTGAATATATTTATCATATTCTTTTAATCTAAGAAACCAAAAGTAAGCCACATAGTGCTAAAATAAGAAAGAACGCCTCCAAAGAACACAGAATAATTTTGGAAGCAATGAAATCTACTTGAAAAGATTTGCTTGTTTTAAAGAACAGCTAAATGACCTCGTGTTCCCTATCAAATTCTCAAATCTGGACATACGCATTCTGTTTTCTATTTAAAGCTCTGTACGAGAGTCCAAGCAGATGCTTTGTGCAGCTGGTTTGTGCCTTGAGCTGCCTCTGCTCTGACAAAATTTCACCTGCTGGAATGGGCAGGAAGGTTTCTGGCCACAAACTTCACACTCAAGGCTGGATCTCAGCAACAGTATGAAATAGAGATTTTTTTTTGAGTCCCCGGCTTCCCAGTTTGGACAACCTTTCTGTTCTTCTTCATTGTTTTATTTTGTCTCCTAGCTATTAAAAACTTTCGGACTTTATTAGTCTTAGGTTCAAATGACTGACAATAGCTTAGACTTTTACCTCTTCGAAAATATTTGCATTTGAACATAGGTGCTATAACTAGAATCCTGCTGTCAGCAAGCAGGTGAGGAGCAGGTGAAGCAGGACTGTGGGCACCAGGGCCCTCCAAGTACCCAAGTAGGTGAGGAGTAGCCGCCTCATCTTCTCACCAGGATTCTCATCCCGTGTGGTCAACAAGATAACATTTTGGGTGTCCTTGGTTCAGAGAAGCAAGAGTCAGCAGACTTTTGTGCAGTAACTGCTTCAATATGAGCCCGCCGGGGCCTCTGGGGGATGGAAGTGGTGGAAACAAGTGAGACTGGCTGCTCTCACGCCCTCTCCTTCAACCAAAGCAATTCTTTGTTTTTCCTTTTTTCCAGTGTAAAATTTTTGAAAAACGGGTCCTGTGGCCAAAATAAAGATAGAAAACAGTAGCAAAGGAAATAAAGCTCTCTGGAATAGAAAAGCTGTGAGCTCTAATTCCTGGTTCCTGGAGCTCAAGTGAGTTCAATATGCAGCGCTAATATGAGTAAATCTCAGTGCCACATCTGACCAAAGAAGGCTGTACCCTACAGCTGCCTCCCAGCTCTGGCTGCACATTTGG
>NW_011908010.1:0-2496 GCF_000151845.1 Pteropus vampyrus
TTCAAAGCCTCGCTTGAGTACTTTTACTGTTGTCTTTTACACTGAGCTGTTTGGAAGAATGAAGTCTCAGGCCCGAGTCTTTCCATTATTATTCTTGGGGCCATGGAACCTTCTGAACATTAGTCTTTGATTCCCTCATTTCCAAGCTTAAGTTGCAGCTGCTTTCTGCTTGTATTTTATTATGGATGTTAATGACAGTTTTGAAGTGTCATTATCGTGAAATTAACATGAAATTAGGATTTTGAAGACTGTTATGTTGAAAGTTTAGAGTTCTGCGAACTTCCAAATTTATGAGATTATTTAAAGTGATTTTCGTAAAGCATATGCTTTATAAAACTGGTTTATTACAAGATAAAGAATCGAGAAGAGCATATTGACAGTAAATCAGCAACACATAGTTAAACCTGTGTTCTAATAGGGGAATTAAGGAACTTTTGTGGGAGGATTGGGAGATTTCAGAAATGAAAACTGATTAAACATTACAATTGATCTCAACCCGTTTTGAATTCATTTATATTTTTAGACAATGCCTTTCTTTGATTATTCAAGAAAGCTACTTCATTTAATTCATTAGTTTTTCCCTTCATTATCTCCAAATTCATTATTCCAAATATTAATAAAGTTTTGTAGACAAAGCTGTGGTAAACAAGTACATGTTTATTTTACTCACATCTCATGATCAAGATCACATTCCTGCACAGCCTTTATATTTGTAACATATTTAGACACACAAAACAATTTTAAGTATGTCGTATAAGTCAAGGTCCTGGAAAAATGAGATAATTTGAGGAGAGCTTAATAAGGGACTATTTACCAGAGTTTAAGGAAACCTGGCTGATTGTTTCCATAACCCTGTGACTAGTAATAGCTGGTTATTGCCTTTAGGCTTGGAGGGACATGATAATCAGTATCTAAGGTGGCCCCTACCAATCCCACCTCCTAGTAAGTATGATATTCATGCCTTTGTGTATTCCTTTCCTCATGAGCGTGGGCTGAATCCAGTCACTTGCTACTAATAGGACATACTGAAAGTAATGGGATGTCACTTCTGAGATTAGATTGCAAAAAGACTATGGTTTCTATCTTGCTTGTTGTCTCACTCATTTGCAGTGACAGAAGTCAGCTGCCATGGTTTGAGCTGCTGTGGAGAGGCCCTCATGATAAGAAACTGAGAGATGCCTCAAACCAGCATCTTGTGACCCCATACGAGAGAGTTGGAAGTGGATCCTTCCTCAGCTGAGCCTTCACATGAAACCACAGTTCCAGGTGACACCTTCATTACAGCCTTTTGAGAGACCTTGAGGATGAGGCACTCAGAAACTGTGAGATAATAAATGTTGTATTAAGGTGCTGAGTTTTGGGGCCACTTGTATACAGCAGTAGATAACTAATGCAAGGAGTTAGGGGAGGGAGCAGTTACAGGAGACTGGGCTGTGTGGAGATCTCTTGCTATGAGCTGTGGCTTTTGGTCAAGGGTCACATTCAGTTTGCAGGAAGCTGGGAGAATAAATACCCTGACTTCACTCTCTGTCTCTGAGTCCTGCTGGAGCTCCTTATTTGCCAGACTCAGTCAGAAGGCAGGAGGCAAAGGAGCCCTTTGAGGCAGTCCACTTGGTCAGTCTCTCATGGATTGGAGAAGGGAGTGGATCTGGAAGGTATGCAGCACTTGCAAAGGAATGAAGCTTTTTGTACTTACCATTCAACCCAAGAAACCACTGTTATACAGTTGAAATCTTCTCTACCATGCTCTGAGCACATTCTTCTTCCTTTACCCAGAGATTGTCATGATCTTAATTTTGGGATTTATCATTCCTATGCGGGTTTTCATTCTATTTAGATTTCTTAATCAGAGTGGACTACAGTGTCCTAGGCATGTGCTAGAATACTGTTTTATTCTTTGATTCTTTCATCTTGTTATTTTGATGGACAGGATTGCTGATCTGTGTGCACAAAGAGGGTCCTCCTCAAATTATGTTGGTTCAACAGAAGAATAATGCTGTTCTGTTCTTTCATTTACAGGAGGGGTTAACAAACTTTTACCATAAATGTTCATAAATAAATATTTAAGGCTTTGTTGCCCATCAGGTCTCTGTGTATCAAACTATTCAACTCTAATATTATAGTAGAAAGCAAACATAGACAATATGAAAATGAATTCATGTGATTGTACTTCAATAAAACTTTATGTACACAATCAGGTAGCAAGCTGGATCTGGCCTATAGGATATATCCCTATGTACAGCATCCCTGAGGAAATGACAAAGGTTTTGGTCATTCTGGTGGCACATGTGCCCTCCAAAGGAGGAGGACATTTTGAGCACGAACTCCTAAATGGGTCATATTAGCATGGGAAAGGCAGTTCTGTTTAGGGACTCCTTTAAAAGCGAGCAACGCCAAGAAGAGAGAGGTATGCCAGAACTTTAGAAGAAGCTGAGCACCAGGAGGAAGCAGGGAACACAAGAAGCAGAAGATGTAATATCGAATGGGTGGTTTGGA
>NW_011908011.1:0-2143 GCF_000151845.1 Pteropus vampyrus
AAGCACTGGAAAGTGTCATGTGTCCACTGCACACTTGTTTGGGTAGGGAAGGGGGAGGAAAACCACTAGGACTATACAAAGAGATATTATTTGGCGACAAAAAGGAATGAAGTACTGTACCATGCTACAACATGGATGACTCTTGAAAACATTACACTAAGCAAAAGAAGCCGGTCACAAAAGATCACATACTATATGAGTCCATTTATATGAAATGTCCATAATAGGCAAAGCCACAGAAGTGGAAAGTCGATAAGTCATCGGTACAACATAGTGAATATACTAAAAACCACTGAATTGTATACTTGAAAAGGGTGACTTTAATGTTATGTGAATTATATCTCAAAATAAAATTTTTAAGCACTAGGCACACCCACTAGGATGGCTACAATCAAAGAGACAGATAATAACAAGTGTTGGTGAGGATATGGAGAAACAGAATGCTCATACGGTGCTGGTGAAAATGTAACATGGTACAGCCACTTTAGAAAACAGTCTGGCAGTTCCTTAAAAAGTTAAATATGAAGTTACCCTTTGACCCAGCAATTCCACTCCTGGGTATTTACCCCAAAGAAATGAAAACATATGTCTATGCAGAGACCTATACATAAATATTTGTAGCAGCATTATTCAATATAGCCCAAACTTTGAAACAACTCAAATGCCCATCAACTGATGAATGAATAAACAGAATATTTATCCCGTGTAATATTTTTCAGCCATAAAAAGGAATAAAGTACTGATCCATGCTACAACATGGATGAAACTTGAAATATTTTGCTAGTAGTAAAGGATCACATGATGTACATCATGGTCTGCATGTTTGTATCCCTCCCACTCCAAGTTCATATGTTAAAAATCTAATCACCAATAGATGGTATTAGGAGGTGGGGCCTTTGGGAGGTGATCAGGCCATGAGGGCAGAACCCCTCATCATGGGATTTGTGCCCTTATTAAAAGAAACCAGAGAGCTCCCTTGCCCCTTCCACCATGGAAGGGTACCACCAGTAGTCTGTCACCAGGAAGAGGGCCCTCGCCTGACCTTGCTGGCACACTCATCCCAGACTTCCAGCCCCTAGAACTGTGAAAAACAAATTTTTGTTGTTTATAAGCTACTAGTCTGTAGTATTTTGTTATAGCAGCCTCAACGAATTAAGATACTGTGTGATTTCATTTAAAATATCCAGAGTAGGCAAACCTAGAGACAGAGGGCAGTAGTTGCCTAGGGCTGGAGAATGGGGAGTTGAGTGATAGCTAAGCAGGTATGGGGTTTCTTTTCTTGGCGGGGGTGAGGGGGAGGGGGGGTGATGACAATATTCTAAAATTGATTGTGGTGATGGTTACACAATTGTGAATACACAAAACATCACTGAATGGTACACATTAAGTGGGTGAATTATATCTCAATAAATTTCTTAGAAAAAAATAAAGAATAAATCTAGCCAAGAAATTTTAAAAGCACTAGGATCCAGCCTATGTACCCGCCCTTTCCCTCCTCTCAACTCTCTCCCCTTCCACTCCTCTCTCTCCCTACCCCGGTTAGGCCTGGCGGAATGCCCCAGAGGTTGGGGGGTCATTTGGAGGGACGGAGGCGGCCATGAAATGAGGACAGATCAAGATTCTCTCCAAACATGACTGTGGTCTCATCCACCTCCTCTCCCGAGTGGCCCTAGGCCACCTTCTAGCTGTTAAGGCCACTCTCCCCTGTCTGGACTCCAGAATCCAACCTACGCATGGAGCCCTCCGCCAACAGGGATGCCCCGGCAGGAACAACCAAGTTCAGAATCGCAGGTGCAGTGCCCACCCTCCCACCGGGAGTGCCGGCTCCCTCCCGCCTTCCACGGGGTGCATCCAGGAGGTGGAGGCCCTCGCTCACTCTGCTCCCAGGAGCAGACCTGTCAGCAGAACCGGCTCCCAGCGCGGGTGAGGCCGCGGGAGAGGTTCCGGAACCGGTTACTCCAGAAAACCCGCCAGCCAGCTGCTCTGTCCTTCTCCACCCAGGGCTCCCGCAGTGGACACTTCTGTGTGCCTGTTTCAAAAACAAGGGCGGGAGCCTGGAGGGAACCCTCCAAAAAGCCGGACCCAGGCGGGCCTTGCAGTGTGGTCTCCGGCCCTCACCCCTGCGAAGGGGACCCCGCAGAGA
>NW_011908012.1:0-2249 GCF_000151845.1 Pteropus vampyrus
TAGCCATCATTGTGGCTGGATGTGGACAGGTGACTAAGCTCTGACGAATGATATTATGGGATTTCCAAAAGATTTCATCAAAGGAATTGATTTAACGGGGAGGGGTTCTTTTACTCCTCCTGATATCTGAAATTTTCGTGTGGTGGCCAGAGCCCCAGCATCTGTCTTGGAACATGATGTAATCTTGAGCATAGAATGGGGGCTGAGGACAGTGAAACACAGAAAGATAGAAGCATTCCTGATCTCTCCATGCGTGATGACTTAAGGGAACTTCCATAGTAGCTAACAACTTGATTTAAGTGAGGAAAATTTCTACTTTGGTAAGACACTATTTTTGAGCCTTTGTTTTTTTATAATGTAACATAATTCCTAACTCCTACAAAACTTCCTTTGGACATCGCCTATATTTAAATGGTGAGTGAAGAAAGGAATTCAGAAAGAGATAACTGTTGGTCAAAATAATAGGAAAAGGTTCATGAAAATGCAGCATTAAAGAACAAAAAAAGAAAAAGTCTGAATGAAGATGTGAAGTCATTGCTATCAAACTCAGGATGAGGTCTGAAAGATGTTATGTTTGGTCGTTAGTGCATAAAATTCTGCTGCAGCTAAGAAACAAATATGAGAATTGCAAGTTGACAAAGCAGGTAATAAAGGTCCTTTCTTGGTCTCTTGGAGAGAATGGAGAAAAAGTAGTAAAGGAGCAAACAAGTCTGTTGAGAGAAAAGACTACATTGCAGCTAATAGGAAAAGCTTGAGACAGCCTTGAATTATAATTCTAAAATGAATGAGCACTGTTTTTTAACCCATTTCCCATTTAGAAAAAAAAGTGCAGCTCGCTGCCAGCATTAATTTAACTTTACATAAACACACTGTTTGAGGCTGAAGCAAATCTGTTTTTCAATGTGAAAATATAAAAATAGTTCTTGGAATTATTTCTAAACAGAACTTGCCTCTAATCCTAATGTAACAGAAATGTATACATAAGTTGGATTCATCAAATGAATCTTCAGCTAACAGCTGTTCAAGAACGATGTTAACATCATGTGTAGGAATGCTACATTTTTAGGATTTGATATTTCAGCAATCGAGAATTACTATATTTTGTAAATGGACATACCACTACCAAAAACAGAATGCTATAAATAGAACGATGTCATTTGTTTCCAAAGACTATCGATATACTAGAGCAATGCGAAAATAATAATAAAAGTGAGATATTTCATAGCAAACTTTGGGGTTAAGGTTTAGAATTGTAATCTGCGAGTTATCTTGGGGTAAAGGCTGCAGCCACGAGTGCTGCCGGCAAGTATTCTCGGGTCAAATATAAAATGAGTTAAATAATTGTCCTGACAAAATTTTTCAAATATAATTGCTGATAACAATTATTTTATTTCCACATGGTAAATTAAGTACCATCTTCAAATACCCGCGTTAAATTTTAAATAAGCATAACAACAGTCAGTATGTAATTTTGAAAGAAGATAAATCTTACAACAAAACAATTGTTGGGAAAATTGCGTGATTAACTTAAATAAATTGGGCCCTCCATGTTTTTTAAATTGCCATTAACTAAATAAACTAAGAATAAACATACCAGAAGTATGTTCATGAAATCAGACTCTCTTCAGAGTTTATCATTTACCTTTGAATTTTAGTCAACTCATGCCACAACTTAAATTTAATTTCTGTTTCATCTATTGCACATCTCATTTTAGCTTACAGAAATTATTAAGTGATACTGCTAAATTTAAGCATTGCTTTAAATGCAAACTCTACAAACTCAGTACTATTTCATTCTTGAAATTTAGCATATCTTTTCCTTCCTGCAAAAAGCAATAAATCGTTGCAAGCAAGAAAAGCGGCTAAGTAACACTGTTGAACACATTTGTGTCTTTCCACAGTGCCAGCTTTTCTGAGTGGAACCTTCTCAGATAAACTGGTCGGGTGCCCACGCAGGTTAACACACCACACAGGGGAAGTGCAGAGTCTTATGCAACAGAGCGAATGGATGAGTCCTTGGAGTCTCCAAAGGGAGCACAGAGAGCTGCGCGCATGTCCCAAGCCAGTGGCTACACTGGGTCAGCATCAACACAAGCATTTGAGTAATGCATTACACTTCAAAATTAGCAGGGCCATGTCCATGGCCATGCTACCGTGAACACACCCGATCTTGTCAGGTCTCAGAAGCTAAGCAGGGTCAGGCCTGGTTAGTACTTGGATGGGAGACCAGGTGCTGTAGGTGTAAAAAA
>NW_011908013.1:0-2028 GCF_000151845.1 Pteropus vampyrus
GCCTAAGGTGGGCTCGCTGGCGCAGGTGTCCTGTGCAGAGAGGCGGTGGGCGTGGCCGGCTCAGCACTTGCCTAAGTAACACCTGCCGCCCGTGTGGCATGGACTCGGGGGGGTGGAGGGGTCACTCAGGGCTACAAACAGGGCTGTGAGCTTCCCCTGCCCCACAGTCTAATTCGATATTCAAAATGTTCCCAAGAGGTCAGCGTTTTGGTCTGAGTATATTTCTTCTAAGAACCTAGGTTTAATTTTTCCCAGAACTTAGCTCAGGCGCCTACCTTCGTATGCCTAATAAAATTCCCTGTGAATGCTCACTTTTTTATTTTTTAATTCTTTTCATTTGTTTTTAATTTTTAAATAACAATGGACACAATATTACATTAGTTTCAGCTCTACAACCTAGTGATTAGACATTCCTACAATGTCTGAAGTGATCACCCCAATAAGTCTAGTACCCACCGGACACGTACATAGTTATTGCAACATCATCAACTAGACTCTTTCAATTAAATGAACAGAGAGGGTTTCCTGCATGCCGCGGTGGCGGGCAGAACTCTGAGGTGACCTCTGGAGACCGTTGCCCGTGTGTAAGTTTCCTCCCACCGAGCGTGGGAGAGGCCTGCGAGAACCCTAAGATCTCACTCCTGTGGTTTCGTTAAATTATAAATGGCAAAAGAGATTCTGTCAATGTGATTAACGTCTCAAATAAACTGACCTTAAAATAGGGAGATTATCAGGGTGGGCCTGACCTGTCACGTGGTCCCTTTGCACCTGGGTCAGAGGTCAGCTCATGGGAAGAATCTGAGGGGAGGGGGATCCTGTGGGAAGGAATGTGTGTGACCCACAGGAGCAGAGAGCAGCCTCTAGCTGACAGCCAGCATGAAAACAGGAGCTTCAGTCCCCAAACCATGAGGGACGAAGTCCCGCCAACAACGAGAAGGAGCTTGGGAGATTTTTTCCCCAGAGCCTCGTTTGGCCATCTAGCCTGGCCGATTCCTCGATTTTAGCCGTGTGACGTCCTGAGCAGAGAACCCAGATGCGGGAGGGTGGGGGGCTGTCTGTGAGCGAGTGAATGGGCATGATTTTAAGGTGCTGAGCTCACGGGGATTCATCCACAATGACAGGAAACACACGGGCTCAGCAGCGTCATCCAGACCATCTCGTTCCTTCGGTGAAGTATTTCAGCTCCATCCCCCCCCACCCCCGCCCCGCTCCGCCACTGCTCTGCACAGGGACCCCCAGGCCGGGCTTCTGCAGACCTGCCTGCCTTTCGCCAGCCACTCCGCTGAGCTCTGCCAGTCAGGGCTCCTGCACTGTCTGGAAGGCTGGCGAAGATAGAGGGGGCGCATTCCCACGTGTGGACCCCCCGTCGGCAGCAGCTCAGCCTCAGTCAGCAGCGGCGCCTGCAGCTTCCACGTGGAGACGTATCATTTCTGCACTGACAGAGCCGTCCATCCTCCCTGCGGCCCCCCGGAGGTGCAGACGGCGGCCAGCAGCTCCATTTAGAGGTCTGCACGTACAGGGCCCAGCCCCGGGGCTTCCGAGGCCAGCTTCTGCCGGGCACCACGATGTCGCCCAGCAGTCCCGTGGAGGTCCAGCTCCGGCTCTGTGGGCCCTACGCCTCTCGTCCCAGCAGCCCCGCCGTTCCCTGTCCTTAGCCTTGCAGTCACCGACTCTCCGAGGCCGCAGGGCCTCCACTGTGCCTTTGTCATTCTGCAATATCCGGTTAACAATCCTTCGTGTTAAAGTCTGTCTATTAAGGGAACAGAAGGGGCTTCTGTCCTGCCCCAACCCTGACCGATACACTCTTCCCTGCCTTATTGGGTCTTATGTGGGATGGACAGGAAGAGGGACACACCCCCGTGGGGGCCCACACCAGCTCCCTTTGGAGAGAGGCGCTTTGACACGTCTCGACCCTACTCCCCCAGCTGCCATCCCTCATATAGAATGTTTCCTTAGACTGGTGACAAATACAGCCCTTCCTGGTTTAGGGGGGCTGGGGAGCTGTTTGTGGGTGAGCAGGAACACACC
>NW_011908014.1:0-3360 GCF_000151845.1 Pteropus vampyrus
TGATTCAAATGGAAAGAAAAAGATCATTAATACCTAACACGGATATTTATTCTGGTTAATTTGCTATCAATTTAAGAGAGATTAAAGAAAGAAGCAGACCAAGGATACCTGCTCTGGAGATCAGAAGAATTTACTTGCTCCTATTTTAAAACTATAAATTGAAGCTCAGAAGTTTGTGGATTTGTCCTGGTGTGAACATTGGTCCCACTGGATTTGCTGCATCTTTGTCTAGATTTATTAAGAATCCCATAGTTCTACTTTTTTAGTAACTAACTATCTTTCCCCATTTCTCCTCCTGCCACCTAGAGACACATACATTTACTCTTACAATTCCAGTTCGGTGAAATTGAGAGCCCTGCCCACCAAAATCATTGAAAGCTTCATTCATATCATTATATAAGATGCCCACAGATCTTTCTGTATTCTTTTTCCAGTCAAGTTCAGGAAGCAGACAAGATTGAAGTTAATACCCTTCATTTTGTACACCAGTCTGGGTTTGTCATATTTATAAGAGTCACAGAACCTTTAGGATTCACCCTAAAGTAAGGCTCTATCTATAATTGCTCTATTCATCAGAACCCCATGGATCATTGATCAGACTCTAAGGCTTGCTTTTATATTACAGAAAAACCAAATTTCATACTTGATAGAATAAACATGTCAAAAGAAATTAAGCAGCAGATGACATGATGCTATATATAAAGCACCCTAAATATTCCATCAAAAAACTGTTAGGACTCATAAATGAATCCAACAAAGTAGCAATAAAGTAGACATTGAAGAAAGAAATTGAAGAAGATATACAAATAAATGGAAGCATATATACTACTCATGAATAGGAAGAATTAACATTGTTATAATGTCCATACTACCCAAAGCAATCTATAGATTCAGTACAATCCCTATCAAAATGCCAAAGGCATTTTTCAGAGAGTAGGACATATAATCCTAAAATTATGTGGAATCACAAAAGCAATCTTGAGAAATAAGAACAAAGTTAGAGGTATCACAAAATAGCCAATATCAAACGATACTACAAGGCTATAGTAATCAAAACAGTATGATACTAGCATAAAAACAGATCCTTAGATCAATGAAACAAAATAGCCCAGAAATAAACCCACACCTATATGGTCAATTAATCTATGACAAAGGAGGCAAGAATATACAATGGGGTAAAGACAGTCTCTTCAATAAATGGTGTTGGGAAAACTGAACAGATATATGTGAAGAAATGAAACTAGATTACCTTCTTACGCCATATACAAGAATAAACTCAAAATCGATTAAAGTATTAAATGTAAGACCCAAAACCATAAAACTCCTAGAAGGAAACAGGGAGGAAATGAACGCCTTGGCATTGCTCTTGGTAATATTTTTTTTTTGGTTATGACTCTCTGGGCAAGGGAGAGAAAAGAAAAAATAAACAAATAGAACTACAACAAACTAAAAAGTTTTTGCACAGCAAAGGAAACAAGCAACAAAATGAAAATACTATGGAATGGGAGAAGATATTCACCAACAATACATTTGTTAAGGGGTTAATATCCAAAATATATAAAGAACTCATACAACTTAACACCAAAACAACAACAACAACAACAAAAACAATATCTGATTAAAAAATGGACAAAGGACCTGAATAAACATTTCTTCAACAAGGACATACAAGGATAGACATATGAAAAGATGCCAAAGTCACTAATCATCAGAGAAACGCAAATTGAAACCACAGCACGATAGCACCTCACACCTGTGAGAATGGCTATCATCAATAAATCTGTAAACAAGTATTGATGAGTATCTAGAGAAAAGGGAGCCCTCGTATATTGTTGGTGGAATTGTAAATTGGGGTAGCCACTATGAAAAACAATATGCAGATTCCTTAAACAATGAAAAATAGAACTACCATATGACTCAGCAAATCCCACTTCTTGATATTTATCCAAAGAAATCCGAAACACTAATTTGAAAAGATATATACTTCCTTATGTTCACTGTAGCATTATTTAAAATAGCCAAGATAGACAAATGAATAAAGAAGTGGTACATATATACAATGAAATACTACTCAGCCATCAAAAAAACTATAATCTTACACCATTTGCCACAACATGGATGGACCTAGAGGGTATTATGCTAAGTGAAGTAAATCAGAGAAAGAAAAATACCATATGATTTCACTTATATGTGGAATCTAAAAAACAAAACAAATAAACAAAACTTAAACGAACTCATAGATACAGAGAACAAAATGATGGTTGCCAGATGGATGAGGTTTGAGGGGGTGAAAAAGGTAAAGGGGTTAAGAAGTTCATATTTGCAGTTACAGAATAGTCATGGGGATGTGAAGTACAGCATAGAGAATATAGTCAGTAATATTGTAATGACTATGTATGGTGTCACTTGGGTACCAGACTTACAGGGGGTGAGAGCAGTCACTTTGTAAGTTATAGAAATGTCTAACCACTATGCTGTCCACATGAAACTAGTATAATATTGAATATCTGCTATAATTGAATTTTTTTTTATTTTAATTAAGCAGACCCTCTGAAAGAGAATATATTTGGGTCATTCTCATTTTTAATGTTCATCGAAGCTCTAGTTTTACCTTTTAAAAAATAATCATAACAAATAATAGCTGAATAACTATTTAATATTGTTAAATATAATATTGAATGTTTGCTATAATTGAATTTTTTTAAAGTTTTTTTTAATTAAGCAGACCCTCTGAAAGCGAACATATTTGAGTCATTCTCATTTTTAATGTTCATCGAAGCTCTAGTTTTACTTTTTAAAAAAAAATCATAACAAATAATAGCTGAATAACTATTTGATTTATGGCCCAGTCTCTTATAGGAGGAACATGAGAGTAGAGAACATAGAGAACATGTTCTCTGCTTAGAGAGTAGAGATCATGAAGTTTACCTCTCATTTCATGTGGTATCATTTATGATTAAAGAAGGATGCATCACAATTAGGTTGGCCACAGACCTTCTCTCTATAGCAAGGGTCAGCAAACTATGGCCCAGTGCCTGTTGTTACAAATATCTGTGACTGCTTTTGTACTACAAAGGTGGAGTTGAGTACTTGATACAGAGAATAAATATATTACCCACAAAGTCTAAAACATTTACTGTCTGGCCCTTTACAAAATTACAAAAAAAAAATGTTTACCAGCCCCTGCTGTACAGTATTAGCAAGAAAGTAAAAACATTTACAAACTTTTAGGGGAAAAAAGTCTCTATA
Organism: Pteropus vampyrus; assembly: GCF_000151845.1. Classification (NCBI taxonomy): domain Eukaryota; kingdom Metazoa; phylum Chordata; class Mammalia; order Chiroptera; family Pteropodidae; genus Pteropus; species Pteropus vampyrus. The sequence goes on from NW_011908014.1 coordinate 3,250, forward strand.
ATATAATCATTTATGTTTTTAATCAATGGAAATACGATTTGTTTTTTTAAAATAAAAGAATGTGATTGTATAAAAGGACTGGTAGGAAATATTAAAAATTTTTAAACATTT
>NW_011908015.1:0-3544 GCF_000151845.1 Pteropus vampyrus
CTAGTAGAGTTTGTTAACCTACACAGCATTTAGTTAGTCTTAAATATGGGACAATGTAAATTTTTTTTTGACATGATACGATTTTTTTTTAATTTGTAGAACTGTAGAAGTAAAGTTGGTAAATTAGTAATTGGTTTAATAGAAAACCATATGAAACTAAAAGAAAACATTGATTTTTCTATAGCAAATGCCTCTGAATTCTTTCCACAAATAATAAAATTTAACAAAATATTTGCTTTAGATGATTATTAAAACTATAATTTACTTTGTTGCTCTTCCCGTCCATTCCCTTACTTCTAAATCCCAAATCGAAGTTGATTATTTTATTGTAAATTCTTTTCTATTTTTTACTAAATATATATATATAACTAAGTATAATATATTTCATTGCGTTTGTTTGTTTTTAAATGATAAGCCAGGCTTCTTTACCCAGGTCCCAGGACAGAAGAATGCCCTGCAGGATGGTGGCTGAGCTGCAGCCCTATGTGTGACTCGAGTGACAAATAAACTTTGTTGTTATAGTGACACTGAGATTGAGGGCTGTTTGTTATCTCAGCATAACATGGAAAAAGATGACGAGTACACCTATTTTTCTCAGCCTCTTTATTTCAGTCAGGATAATGTTTTTTGAGTATATGTTGATACATATGGCTTCAGTTCAGGGGCTGACAAACTAAGGCCCAGACACCAAATCTGGCCTCCTCAGGTTTTTCTACAGCCTGGGTTTTACATTTTTAAATGGTTAAAAAGCATTCAAATGAAGAATGATGTGCCAGGACATAAAGTTTTGTTGGAACACAGCCGTACCCATTATTTACATGCTTTCTATGGCTGTTCTCATGCTGCAGTGGCAGAGTTCAATCATTGTAGAAGAGACTAGGGTGTGTCTTCATGCCCCTCAAACCTAGTCTTCTAACACACATGCTTTATTTTAACTAGACATTCCTCACCACACTCACTGACCATAAACATTCTGGAATCTACCTTCAGTGTCCGAACACAGCACAACCCCTGGGAATGGGGTCCTGGGGGGAGTGCTCTCTGCAGTCTTGTCTACTTCCTCTTCTAAAGAGTCTCTCTGCTTCACCATTCTTCTGTTGGCCACAACTTTGGTGTCTGCCCTCTGCTTCCTCCCTAATCTAGCCCAGTTATGTTACAAAATTATATTCAATTATTATTATTACCATTTTCAACTTCGTTAATAAAAAATGCAGATATTTGTTTTATCTTTTATGTAAGTGCCTACATAGCATACTTGATTTTGCTTCTTGAAATTCAAAACCTGAAATATTTATTATCTGACCATTTATCGAAAAATAAAAATTGCCAACCCCAGTCTAGCATATTCAACTTTAACTATTGTATATTTTTCCATTGTATAAATATGCCTCTAGGTATATATTTTTCTATCGATGAGCTTTAAAATTTTTCTAATGCTTTGCTTTTAAAAATATTCCGTAATAAATGTCTTGATTCTCTTAATACACATATATGTCTTCTTCCCTTTATATGTGAATTTCAAATAATATTAAGTATTAAAAATGTAAAGAATCACAGAAGTCATTTGACATTACTATGTCATATTACTTTTTGCAAAATGATGTCCAAATTGTCCTTTGTATATGATATCTTACCTGAAAAAAACATGAGTTACATTCTAAATTCTTCCTGTTGCAGTTAAGTCCATAGTGTTTCTTTCTCCCTTAGTTTGGCATGCTTTTGCTGACATGCATAAGTCTTTATATTTAAAATTTGTATGCACATACACACACATACACACAGTTAGATATATATTTATGCATTTGAAAAAAAGCCATTCATTCCATTTTTTTTAGTAGCCTGTCATTACTATTAATAAATCATATAATTTTAATGTGACCTTACCACTTAATTCTTACAAATTGTACCATAAAAAGATTTTGAAAAGATTGTTTCCTCTTTTGTCTTAAAATGTATACAATTATCAAAATTAAATTTTGGGGAAAAGTTTACTAAATATTTATAATTAAGATCTTATACTTAAAATATGATATTTGTTTTCTCTTCCTCTAATTATGTTTTTGGTGCAAAAAACTTCAGATCTTACTTTATCTTGATTTGAACTTGCAATTTAATGAAATGAATAAATACATAAGCTTAGCCTACTTTTAAAAAAAAAAGAAAAGTCCAAATAATTCAAAAAAAAGAAAAGAAAACCAAAAAACAATCCCCAAAAGGGAAAAAAAAAGAAGAAATGTTCAGAAGAAAATTAAGGATTAAAAAATCTGGAACGCGCTCTCTTTCTCTCTCTTTTTCTCTCTCTGACTCACAATCTTTATTTAAATAATTCTGAAGTCCCGAGATTAATATCCCTCGTCATTGGCATTCCAGATATGGAAATGAATACCTGACATAAATGTTAGAATAGAATTTGTTTTTGAGTTCTGAGTGGTAAGTATGATGGCAGTTCTAAAAATTGGGGCAAACTAGCCAGCATTTTTCTAAAGAAAGAGTCAGAACTTTTCTATAAGTCAAGAGATATAATAACATCATTATCTATAATACTTGATACTCAAAAGAGAAGACAGTTCTATTTTATTGATATAAATTACACAAAATGCAAGGAATCTCAAAACTTTACACTTTGCTACAGAATAATCTGATAGTTCAAAATCTAGGACAGGTCTCAGCAAACTTTTTAAGGAACCAAACTTCAGAGACTAAATATTTTAGGCTTTGCAGGCCAAGAGGGAAAATTGAGGATATTGCATATTCTCTTCTGCATCTACTCAGATCTTCCACTGAAGTGTGAGAACAGTCATAGAAAATGCACCAAAGAATTGGTATGTTTGTGTTCTAATAAAATTTTGTTTATGAACATCAAAATTTGATTATTCTTCTTTTGATTCTTTACAACTATTTAAAAATCTAAAAGCAATCTTTGTCTATGCTCTATATATATAAAAAGAGGTAGAAGGCTGGATTTGACATGAGTTGTATTTTGCAAACACCTGATTGAGACTCTCAACCAATGAGTAATTCTTCAATGGGGATAAAATTTAGAGCTATAAAAGTAAATATTATTTCAAAACCTATTGATGATACAGTCTAGGCATGAGCTTTGAGACTTGCTTTCTCACATGTGTACCCAAGGCGCATGGCTCTCTCCCTGTTTCCCCAAAGCTAGCATTTAGTGCTGAATTTTTGACAGCTACTTGGAAAACATCTTAGTCTAGCTACCATAAGAGAAGAGAATGCATGCCCATCCCCATCAAGTCAAACTCTCTACTCAAGGAAACAATCTGTTAGAATTTTCAGGAAGGGTAGTCATTTCAAAAGTGACTCAATCTGTTATCTTGATCTTCCTAGAGGATGCTGTAAATGAACAAGACCGCTCTCCTTTTCTTTACTTATGTGGCAAATTAAATGTTGGCTCCCACATCCTAATTCCTGGAATCTGTGAGTGTTAAATTATTTGGAAGAAGGATTTTTGTGGATGAAAAAGTTAAGGATCTTGAAATACGAAGATTAGCCTAGATTATAAAGGTGGATCCTGTGTTCACAG
>NW_011908016.1:0-1182 GCF_000151845.1 Pteropus vampyrus
GTATAATACAAATGCATATAGTATTAAAGATACTAGTTAACAAAATTAAACATAATTAAACAGCTAAGAAAATTAGAGGCATACATATTACAAGGAAGGAGGTAATTTAATGATCATTTATATGTTTCTGATGTCATGAGTAGAAAATCCGAGAATGTCAACAGAGAAATAAAAGCAAATAACAAGGTTGGTACGTTAAAAGAATGCATGAATCGATTTTCTATAAATTTTTAAAAAACCGTTAGAAGATATAATACAAGACAGACAAGTTTTAGGAACAAAAGTCATGAATCTGTTCCCCAATGTGTTCAGAGTAGCATAACTCTAATACTAAACTCAGAGACGACCAAGAGCAAGTTAGAGCTCCATCTTTCAATAATTTTTTTATCGATGTAAAATTAATGAAATGACATATACATTAATATTCATATTAAGTGAGCTAGTGAATATGTGTGTGCATATATATCTATCCCAGTGGTAAATCAACAAAAATTATATCAGTTAACATATCATTTTCAAGTAGGATTTATTTTAGTAATACCAGGTACAGAGCGGCAAAATTTGAAAAATTATTTAAAGTTAAAAATTACATCAAAAGAAGAAGGAAAATAATAGCACCAGTTAGATACAAGACTAATCGAGGGGATCACTTTGTAAATTATACTGTCTGACCGCTGTGCTGTACACCTAAATCTAGTGCAAAATAATATTGAATGTCGACTCTAATAGAGAGATAAACATTGTAAAAATAAATAAAACCTACCTTTAAAAAAAGAGAAGGGGAAATAGACTCGTGACATCTCAATACCTGCAGAAGATGCATTTTAAAAGGATGATGAAATTCCAACTATAATGAATAAAATGTATTACCAATATGGACTAGAAGGATTTCTACCTTTAAAAAAATACTACAGCAAGGAGCATATTTTGGGGATGAAATGGTAAAAAAAAAAAAAAATACCCCTGAGATTAAGAATGCGATAAGGTTATCTCTTTCCACTGAAGAGCAGGTGTCACAAAAAATAATAAAATTCGGAAAATATCTTCACAATGTCAGCATCGTCCAGTAATTCTAAGTCATCTTCCTTCCCCTCAAAGCACTAAATGTATTCACAGGGGAATAATAAGGCCAGGATGGACTGGGGCTGCTTCCTCTCCTTGCTTTTCTTGAAATTTCCATAC
>NW_011908017.1:0-2998 GCF_000151845.1 Pteropus vampyrus
GGGAGCTTGGAAGAAGGCCATAGGAGTGGAGTTTAGCGAAGGCTTCCTGGGAGAGTCAGGTCTAAGAGGAGTTTGCCAGGTGACAGTACCCTTATTTTCCCTCCTTCTACCTCTCTAGCTCTTCCCTATGCTTTTACACCCTCTACTCTTACCTGTCATGGATGTTTCCCAGCTTCAGCCTCAAGGGATAGAGCTGGGAGGGCCCTTGGAGATCTAGTCTGATAACTACTCATCTGACAGATGGGGTTAGGGAGGTCCCAAGAGGGACTGATTGATTTGTAGATGTTGACCCATCCTTGCATCCTTGGAATAAATCCAACTTGATCATAGTATATGATCCTTTTTTTGTGTTGTTGAATTTGGTCTGATAATATTTTGTTGAGGAATTTTGTATTTATATCTATTTTCATTAGGCCTGTAATTTTCTTTTTTTGTGGCATCCTTGTCTGGTTTTAGTATCAGGGTAATGCAGGCCTCATAAAATGAGTTTGGAAGTGCTCCCTCCTTTTCTATTCTTTGGAAGAGTTTGAGAAGGATTTGTATGAATTCTTCTTTAAATGTTTGGTAGATTTCAACTCTGAAGGCATCTGGTTCTGGACTTTTGTTGGGAGGTTTTCGATTACTAATTCAATCTCCTTGTTAGTAATTGGTCCTGTTTCTTCATGATTGTCTTGATAGATTGTATGTTTTTAGGAATTTATCCTTTTCTTCTAGGTTGTTCAATTTTTTGGGACTATAATTGTTCATAGATCTTATATTTGTATTTCTGTGGTATCAGTTGTAACATGTCTTTTTTCATTTCTGGTTTTATTATTTGAGTGCTTTTTTTTCTTATTGAGTCTAGTTAAAGTTTTGTTAATTTTTGTTAATCTTTAAAAGAAAACTCACTCTTTATTTCATTGATTTTTTTTCTAAATTCGCTTTAGTTTCTATTGCATCAATTTTCGCTCTTTTTTTTTCCTTCCGTCTATTAACTTTGAGCTTAGCTTGTTCTTTTCTTGTTCTTTGGGGTATAAAATTAGGTTGGTTATTTGAGATCTTTCTTGTTTCTTAATGTAGGCATTTATTGCTGTGGACTTCCTTCTTAGAACTGCTTTGTTTTCCTATTGTTGAGTTTTTAGGAGTTCTTTATATATTCTGGCTAAATGTCCTTAACAGATATATCTTTTGCAAATATTTTCTCCCAATCCGTGGCTTGTCTTCTCATTCTTTTGATGGTCGGCATATATTTTAATCCTATCTTTTTTTAATTCCCTTAAGGTATTATGTTTTGGTCAGGCATTATTCATTTAGATTCATTACATACATATATAGTATTCTCTTTGTTCTCTCCCTTGCCTGCCCCGCTTCTCAGAACTTCCGCTTTGGGATTACTATCTTTTTGCTTGAAGTACATTATTTAGGACTTCCATGAGAGAAGGTCTACTGGTGGCAAAGTTATTCAGTTTTTTGTTTATCTAAAGTCATCTTTAGTTTGTTATCAAATGATGGAGATTTGTATAAAATAGAATCAGCATTATGAATTGGAAAGGATGAGCTAGCTGTTCAATAATTTATTTGGGGACAATGGCTTTTAACCTGAAAAAATTTAATCTCTACTTCAAACTATATACAAAAATAAAATCCCAAGAAATTAAATATCTAAAACAGAAAAAAAAATCTTTTTTTTTTAAATTTTTTAAATTAAGTTTATTGGGGTAACATTGGTTAATACAATTATATAAATTTAAAAACCCAAATCTTTAAAACTATTTTGAGAGTATAGGAAACATCTTTATGATCTTTCTCAGGAACAATTTCTTAAATTGACACAAAAATGACAAATTAGAAAAGATTGTGAAATTTCACTGTATGAGAATTATAAAGGTCTGTACCATTAAACAAACTAAAAAAAAAGCGACATACTGGAAGAAAATATTCATAACACATAAAACAAATAAAGGATTAGTATCTTGAATATCTAAAAACTTGCAAATGAATAAAGTCTAATAAGTCTGATAGAAAAAAGAATCGAGGCTATAAACTGACAATAAACAGAAGTAAATGTGTCAATAAATAGATTTGTACTCAATTGTATAAAGAACATGTAACTGCTTTATTTTACATAATTGACTTCATCTTCCTCATGATCCTCTACCTTATTGGTATAAAGAATCTGGAGTTGGGGAGGGGATCAGAGGCACTATAAACTTTCTAGATAAGTGAATCTCTGACATTTTCTCTGTTTGGATTCCTTCTTCCTTCCCTTGCTTATCCTCAAGTTGGCGGCTCGGAACATGGAGGGGCAAACCTGATTTGAGTACCGTCTTCCATCTTATCTTTCACAGATTCTTAAATGGGAAGTAAGGTTTAATTTGAAAAGAAAACTTCCTTTTTCTTGATCTTCTCCTCAACCAATGCTGAGGATTTTTACTCATAGAAGGTGAAAGTCATGATACACATGAGTCATGAACGCTTACATTCACTAGTCTGTCCCTCCTTTCTTTTCCACATCCTCCTCTGGGTAAGAGCGGCCTTTTTCTCTTTCCATGCTTGCCCAGTTAGAACTTCTCAGTCCTCTCTGAACAGAGATTTCTATTAAAACTCTATGTTCAGACTTCCAAACTTGGCTGTCGATATTTAAAGGTTGTTTAAGAAATTAAGATTTAATTTTTCTGCCTGGAGAAAATTTGATTCTCATGATACCTGCCTATTAGTGGATTAAAAAGAGTCAGCTTTGAAATTCCAGGCTGAAAGTTAACTGCTTTAATTTAGGTTGTACCTGTCCTCCCCCGCTGAAAAGGTTAAAGCCATTAGGTTTTATGGGTAATAAGTTGAAAGACAACATTGAAATACAACATATTGAAAATAGCTCTGAAATTAGTTTAAAAATATTATTACCATTAGACATAAAAAACTGCATTATCTTACCAGAAATTAGGAAATTACAACTTTTAAAAATGAGATATCATTGACAATTTAAAGTTTGGTGATAATGGTGTGGTGAAAGACTGCTAGA
>NW_011908018.1:0-2057 GCF_000151845.1 Pteropus vampyrus
AATCACTCAATTATGTGAACTGAACACTCTTCCAGGTCTTATGCTAAGTGTGGGGAATACCATGGAGAATCAGGCACAGTCTCTTCCTCAAGAAACTCCACCCCATTGGGAGAAAGCAGCACGAAAGAGCTCATAATAACGCAGCATGATAATGCAGTGAAAGTGGTAAAGGGGGACCTACACACTGATTCTAGGGGTGTCAAGGAGATGACAAATGAGATTAAGTCTTAAAGGATGAGCTTGTGTTGACTAGTGGAAGGACAGTGAGGGAAGAGCAGAAGAAAAAGCATGAGCAAAATCGAGGAGGGAACCTAGAGCCTGGCATGTGCAAAAAATGGCAGTTCTAGATTGCTAGAAAATAAAGTGGCAAATAGTCTATAGCAGATGCCTAGTTAATATTTGTCAAGCATAGAAAAGAGTCTGATAGGAAATATACGAAACTGTTCACCCACATTGAGGTTAGAAATAGGGGATAAGGGCAATTTTCAGTTTTTACTTTATATTCTACTATATTGTTTGAAATTGTTACAAGTATGTATGACTTTAATAATTTAAAAATGCACATTTTTGAAAATGTAAATTAAAAAGTTAATTTTGGCTACAATGTGTAGAATGAGTTGGAGTGGAACAAGTCTGAAGCAGGGAGACCAGTTACAAGGCTGCTGCAGGTGATGAAGTCGTAAACCAGATAAGAGGCTATGGGGATGAGAGAAGAAAAAGTCAAGAATGTCAAAACTGTAGAGCTATGTGGGTGGTGGCACTTTTACTAAGACAGAGACCATGAGGAAAAAATATCTGGGTTAGGAGGGCAGGGAGAGGTAGAGAGACAATGAGAGCCCTTTTGTCTATGCAGGAACTGAGGTGCCCATGGAATATCCGAGTGGAGCTTCCCAGCTGGTAACATGAATATATGGGACTGACATTTGGAGAGAGACAGTTAGGAGATATGAATTTGAGAAACAGCTGCATGTAAATCATTAAAACCATGAGGATAGATGACATCTATCCATCCTCAGGAAGAGCACAGCAAGGGAAAAAAGAGGGGGTCCAGGATAGACATCAGTTATCAGATGGAGAAAGAAGAACTCATAAATTTATCAGAGAAGAAACAGCCAGAGGAAAAGGGAAGGGGTAACAGTGTCAAATATTTCTGAGACATCAAGAAGGATGAAGGTCACTCAAAAGTGACCTTGACGTGCCCATCAAGATCTCCAGGGTTCTGGAAGGTTTCACTCAGAATGATCCTCGACAGAAGGATTAGGTAATAGAGCCTCCATCCTGCTTATGGCTATGTCTGAGCTGACCTTTGCCCTTTGCTTTCTAGTCTCAATGGGGCAGGACCCAAAACTTGTCACTATAATCTCTCAGCCTGGCTTGGTACATCCTGAGTTCTAGAAAGTCTTGAATAAAAAGGGCTACAAACCACCAGTACAGCAAACATACCACACTTGGGCATCTTGGAAAAAGCACCAGGCCTGGTGCATCCCTAATTCTCATTTTGACTTTAAGCAAGCCACAGTTCCTCAATGGGCCTCAGTTTTCCCATCAGTTACTTGGAGGGTCAGAAGGGATCATCTTTAAGGGCCCCTTTCAACCTTCATATTTCATGATCCAACAAACCACATGAAGAGATAGACTCCTGCCTAGTTTTTTCTGAGCAGGGAACATTTAAACATCTGGCTTTCTGATTTCTGATCATAGGCTATGTGTTAATTAGCCATGGGCAAGAAAGCATAAGGTCTGCCTGAGTGACTGCCTCATTCTGCACCCAGGTGCAAGACCTACAGTCACCTGGATTTCAAACACAATGAAGAAAGGATATCACACTAAATAGATGTTTGACTTCAGAGAAAGCCCTGCTCTTTAAGTCCTTCTTTGGTGCCACTATCGATGATAGACAAGTATAAGATTGGTGACTAGGCCCAGCTTCAAATCCCCACATATGAGCTGTGTAACCTGGGTCAGGTTATTTAGCCTTTCTATGTAGTGTTTACTCTGCCATAAAATAGAGATAATAATAGTACCTTCTTCAAAAGATTGGTATGATGATTAAATGA
>NW_011908019.1:0-2791 GCF_000151845.1 Pteropus vampyrus
GCTCTGGGTTCTGCCGACATAGACCTCTGTTCTGCTGGGCACAGTCTGAGCCGCTGCCCGAGTCTGCGTCCCGCGGGTGCCCAGACAGACGCTCCGCCCCGTCACCTGGCTGACAATTTCCAAAAGTGCTTGCAGCGAAATGTGAAAACAATTAAGTAGGTACTATGATTGTTGTAGGTTTATTGCTGTTTTTCTTCAGTGCTAAAATACAAGTACTAGGAGAACATTATTTCCTGTTTTGTTGTTGGTGTCTTTATGATTTTGTTTTACAGTCGTAGATATATTTTGAAAATTGTTTTGTTTTCAGTTTTAAGGTAATTGAGACTAATTTCAAGTTTTTTTTTTAAACTGGCATTTCGTCCAAAGAGAGTTAATATGCAAAGAGGAATTATCACTATCTAGTGATCCTAAATTATGGACTCGTCATAATTATATGCTACAAAGATGAAGACCGGGTTGGAACTCTGTGAGGAAAAGCGTTTTGCGACCTCAGCTCAGCGCAGACACCACTGCAGAAGTCTCTCATGCTCTTGTGTTTCTCCAGGGCACCCCACTGCGTGACACGTAACACTGGGGGATGCACATTGCTGTGTAGCGCGTTTATAGGGAAAAAGGTACACGTTTTTCCCTCTGAAACCCACAGACTTCAAACACACCCAAATGCTCCTTAACCTGCGACGCTCTTATGTCCCGCTAAACCCACCTAAGCTAAAAATCCTGCGAGTCAAAAATGCATCTAATAACAGCTGACCTGCCAAACACAGCTCAGCCCAGCCAACCGGACACGTGCTCGGAGCACTTACCTGAGCCCACGGCTGGGCGCGATGGCCTCGCGTGAGCCCGTTTTCTCATGAAACGTCGACTATCTCGAGTAGTTTATTATGCGCATCACGTTCGTACCATCACGAAGCAAAAAGACGCGACGTGGAACATCGTAAGGCAGAGACCATCCCACACGCGGAAGGGGACAGGGCTGGGTAGACGACGGGGCGGGCCACAGCGGCCAGCGCCTGCCACGCGGCTCCGCGCTCCCCCCAGTGTGGGCGTCACCTGGTTGTGGACGGACGTGTCAGAGACGGTGCACGGACAGAGCCCCGTCGGGAAAGCCGGGTGCTTTGGCCACTGTGGGGATGCCATGTCTGCGGAATGCAGTGGAAACAGGTTTCTAAGGAGACATAGTGAAATTATGTAGGAATAGGGTCAACAGGCCCTGGTGACAACATTAAAGAAGGGTTAGGACAGGGGAGAAATCTGGAAAGACAGTTTTTCGGTTTCCATCGCTGGCCCTGTGATGGGCCCCCTCCCTGAAATGGGGACCGTGTGAGGACGGTTTCGACACCATGGCTTCTGGGCGCCTGGGGCCCGCCGTGCCCAGGGGTCTGAGTGTTTGACATCGGCAGGAAGGCGGCCGCGGCATAAATTAGTTCAGGAGGCCGAGCAGAGCTGTCCGGCGAGCGCGCCTGAGCCGGGTCCGGAGCTGGGCACGGAAGGTCCACTCGGCCCCGTTCCCTGTCCTTTCCCGTAGCTTAGAGTCATTTAACTTGAGAATGTATTTCTGTCTCATGCCGGGTGAGTCTGGATCAGAACTAGTTCCTTTAAGAAGGAAGTTTTTATACTGAATTCTCACTCCATTTACGTGTTTTAAAAACTGTCTTCTGCATTCATAGTGTGCTCTTGCCTGGCCTGGCACATGAAAGCTCACGCGCCTGGCCCTCGGAGACACGGCCTTCCGATCGGGGCGTCTGCCCGCAACTCCTCCTGCGCCTTAGCCCCTCGGGCCCCGTTCTCTGACAGACACTGTTTGCGATCACAGATGCTGTGACCTTAGATGCATTGACGATCTCAGTTATTTGCCATTTAATAGGACTTCCCGGAGCTTTAAGGAAAATGAGTCACTGGGGCTGGGGGCCCATAAATATGAGGGGCGGATCTTTGAGACCTGGGGCGAGTGTTTAACAACGAGGCGTGGACATCATGATTGCTTTTGTGATGGTAAAGATGTTCTCCTTCCTCTCCAACATTAAAGGAAGTGGAATGTGTTACACTGTGTTCTTTTGTCCTCGGCCATCCGATGAAACGCGTCAGTGTGATCAAACTGTGTGACGCCATCAGATTATCGACTGGAATAATAACCAGAAGGATTTTTTATTCTGACCAGTTTCCCCTTGCTTCTCCATTCTCTCTCGAGATCCTTAAAACTTCAAAAATACGTGTATTTATGCAACACATTAGAAATATAAGTATCTAACAGTTTTTATACGCATTCAAGCTGACAAGTAGGAAACTCAAGGACGTTTCATAGGCTCGAGTCAGGCTGACCCTGCGTGTCTTGCTTTCCAGCGGTGTCCTGTGGCATCCCGGAGGCCCCGGGGAATGGCTCGTTCTCGGGGACCGAGTTCACGCTGGATAGCAAGGTGACATACGAATGCAACGAGGGCTTCGAGCTTGAGGCCCCTCAGCAAGCCGCAGCCGTGTGTCAGCAAGACGGCTCGTGGAGCAACGGCGGGAGGCCGCCCGCCTGCAAGCGTGAGTGCGCCAGGGCCTCTGCCCTTGTTGGCAGATCTAAGTAGGGACGGGGCTCCGGGTGAGAACGCGGCCTGGGGCGCAGCCCCCCTTCGCCGCGCGAGGAGTTGGTTCCTGGCGCCTGATATTACGGCCCATCTACTCCCAATGAAATGCGCCAACCAGTTAGCGCAGCGGCCCGGGAGGGGGCGGCAGGGATGGAGGCCCCGGCCCCCCGCGTCCAGGCGGCGCCGCGGTTCGCACAGCCACCGGCACCGGCTGCCGCTTC
>NW_011908020.1:0-1897 GCF_000151845.1 Pteropus vampyrus
TCCCTTGGGACAGAAATGAGTGTACTTGGAAGGCAAGTTATATTTGCCAAAAAGTAAACATTGCTCTAACTCCAGAAGCACATGAGGCCCAAGACACTAGAGAATATATATCACGCTGGCTCTGTGAGGCTGAGACAAAATACATTTGGAAAGCCACAGCGTGTTATTGGGTGACATGAGCAGGAACTACATTCCTAATGCATGTTCTCATTAACAGAATTGCTTACTAATTTAGAAACTCACCCATCCATCACTTTAGTTGCACCCTACAGATTTTACGAGGAGAGTTCACACTGCATTAAAGAAGTATTTTTCTTTCACTGATTTAAAAACATAACATTTATTCATTAATGCAAAAAGAGCCAAATTTTTAATTTACCCTCAAATGCTCAGTAGCATGTCTATCTTTGAACTGATTTTATCTTTGTTTTAAAACAAGATGATTTTACCGTTCTAAAATCATTGGAGATGTGTCACTCTGATCAATAAGCTTTTACCATGAAGAAATACTTTCATTCCAAAAAAAGTGAACAGCTTCACTTCAGTGAAATCCCAATAAAATGACCCTTTCAACAGATAGAAACTTTAAAACTTTAGACTTGTTCTTTGATTTGAAAAAAATCTTTACAAGAAAAGAAAAGCAAATGCAAAGATCAAGCAAACAGAACTTCAAACATTTTATCTTGAATTCTCGGTTATAAGAGGATTTTGTTTGTGATCAACATGGAAGAAAATAGGGCCTTTTTGATCAACTGTCAACATAATACTCAACAAATCATGTGTTCTTTTGGGGTTTTTAAAAAATTGAGAATTCTGGCAATAACTGATATGTTCTCTGTGTCTATAGTTTTGCCTTTTCCAGAAAATCATATAAAAGAAATCATATAACATGTAGCCTTTTGAGTCTGGACTCTTTCACTTATCAAAATGTTTGGGATTCACCTATGTGTTCCATGTGTAAATATTTTATATCTCATTATTGGTAAGTAATATTCCATTATATATATATACATATACTACAATTAGATTTTTCCTTCACCTGTTGTAGAAATATGAGTTCTTTTTAGCTTTTGTCAGCTATGAATAAAAGTGATTATAGACATTCATGTACAGGTTTTATGTGAATGTAAGTTTTTACTTCCTTTAGGTAAACACCTGGAAGTAAAGATCGTTGGGTCACTTGGTAAGTGTAGGTTTAACTTTATAAGAAACTGACAAATTATTTCCAACGTAGGTGTAGAATTTTGCATTCCCTCCAACTTTATATGAAAATTCCAGTTATTTTGCACCCTTATTAGCACTTGGCCTGTCAGTTTCTTTTTCCTTTGGCCATTCTAATACAAGTATAGTGATATCTCATTGTGGTTTTAATTTGCCATTCCCTAATGGATAAAGATGTTAAGTGTCCTTCTGTGTTTATTTAAATTCCGTGTACTTCTTTGGTGCATTTTATTGGATCATTCGTTTCCTTATCGTTGTGTTTTGAGGGTTCTTTATGTGTTCTAGATACAAGTCTTTTGTCAGATATGTGATTAGCAAATATCTCTCTCTCATCCTATGGCTTGTTTTTTCATTCTTTTATAAAAAAAGTTTTAATTTTGATGAAGCCCAATTTATTGTTGTTGTTGTTGTTGTTTTTTATAGATTATGTTTTTGGTGTTACATAAAAACTCTAACTCCAGGCAAAGGTCTCTTTTTATTTTATTTTTTACTTTATTTTTATTTTTATGTGTCAGAATTTTTTTTAACATTTTTTTTTTATTTTCCCCCTCTCCCTCCTCCTTACCCACTCCTTTCTGGTAACCACTAGTCCATTGTCCACGTCCATGAGTCTCTGTTTGTTTGTCCTATTCATTTGTTGCTTTTAGGTTTATATCCCACATATGTGATATCATAT
>NW_011908021.1:0-1325 GCF_000151845.1 Pteropus vampyrus
ATGGCAGTATTTCATCTCTTCTTATGGCTGAGTAATATTCCATTGTATATATGCACCACAGCTTCTTTAGCCAGTCATCTATCGTAGGACACTTCGGTTGCTTCCATGTCCTGGTCACCATAAATAATGCTACTATGAACATCTGTGTGCAAATATCTTTATAGATATGAGTTTTAAAGTCTTTGGGGTAAATACCCAGTAGCGGGATTGCTGGATCATATGGTAGATCAATTCTTAGTTTTTTGAGGAACCTCCATACTGTTTTCCATAGTGGCTGCACCAATTTGCAGTCCCACCGGCAGTGTGTGAGGGTTCCTATTTCTCCACATCCTCTCCAACATTTGTTATTACTTGTCCTGTTGATTACAGCTATTCTAACAGGTGTGAGATGGGATCTCATTGTGGTTTTGATTTGCATTTTCCTAACAGCTAGCGATGTTGAGCATCTTTTCATGTATTTGTTGGTCATTTGTATGTCCTCTAGGGAGAAGTGTCTGTTCAGGTCCTCTGCCCATTTTTTTTTTTTTTATTAGATCATTTGTTTTTTTTGTTGTTATTGAGTTGTATGAGTTCTTTGTATATTTTGGATATTAGGCCCTTATCGAAGGCATTGCTTTCAAATATATTTTCGCAATTAGATGGTTATTTCTTTACCTTGTTGACGGTTTATTTTCCTGTGGATATTTAGCAGTTTTTATGGAAGTGGAAACTGCCAGTTGAGGACAGTTTCTCTAATAGGGACGCAATGTTCCCAAGATGAGCTAACCTCCCCTTAGAACAACTCTTCCTAGTTCTTTACTGAAATTCTCTTGAGAGTTAACGATATCTCCCAAATCAAGACATTTATCCACTGGCGCCTCCCCTGCCTTCTCTGATACAGACCCCCAACTGTGACTCGAAATGCAGAGGCGACATTTCTCCCTTTCTGTTCCCATCCTCGCACTCCATTAACCACTGGTTAATGAACTTGGCCACTGAACTTTTGGGCTCCTCGAAGAGTGCTCAGAGTGCACGTGACTATTGAGCTTCAAGGATCTTCGATGGGGCTCTTTTAGTACAAGAGATCGGAAACAACATAGATGCCCAACAGCAGGAAATTCATTGACAAATGGTGGCCAAGATATTCATTAAGATTATGCAGCCATGAAAATCATCTTAGAGAGTGCATTCCATGGCATGAAAAACGTTTACAGGGCACGCCCCAGGATAGTATGTAGCATATGAACTATTTCTAGCATGTGTAAATATAGGCGTGCATGCGGCTGGACACGTGTGTGCACATGAAGTGGGCTGGAGAGAGGGAAACACAGCGTCTGTGGCATTTT
>NW_011908022.1:0-1661 GCF_000151845.1 Pteropus vampyrus
CTCGATCTTTTCTTTTTCTTAAAGCATTTACTTTAGAAAACATAATTATAAATTCTTTCTCCACCCCCTTTGAAATGATGTAAACCTTTTCCCAGACTCTTGCTAGTTTTACAATCCAAGAAATGCTTTTCTTAAGGAACAGAGAACCAAGTCTTTGAAAAGTAAACATCAAAGGAGATAGCACACCTGCCTTCCAGTTTCTGTGAGAGGGTAGGAGCCTAACTGAGATGGGTGAAAACCAGCAAACACAGATGGCCTAATCACAGAGAAAAACATTTGCAAACTCAGGAATAACTCAATGTATTCCATCCTCACACTGATCAACATTTTGCTGACGTCATCTAGTAGTTTTCTACTAGCTCATCCCAGCTCATAAACACTCTTCCAAATTTTCCTTCTGCAGAATTAAATTCAATCTCTCTCCCCTATTGCAATATCTTGAATAAAATCTTCCTTGCCTGTTTAACTTTGTCCAGTGCAATTTTTTTTTTTTTTGGCATTACTTAACACCACAGAGATATAACTGGTTGTATAAATATACAACCAATACATTTCAGAAAAAAAAGTACATGTTTGTATGCACATCCTTGCATCTGCATCTCTAAAGTGTAAAGTTTTTGAAGTTGGTGACCAACTCTCTTCGTATTAAATTCTTCTGAATGGGAATCTCTGTTAGAGATTTTATTAACCAAAGAAAGGGTTAATAAAATCTCCATATATGATTGATTGAGCTGTCAGTACATGGGAATGATGATGTTTTCAAAAATTCTCAAGACATATTAGAACACTTTTCTAATAGAAGAAAAAAAATCTACTCTCTTTTTTAAGCTCTGAGGAAGGATTTCTAAGTCAGAATATGCATTTTCTTCCATAGTTACACATTGTTGTAATTTTAAAAGTAGAGAAATTTGCCTCATATATGCTTTGGTGCATAGCTGCTGCCTAATTAACAGAAACAGGTGTCTTGTTAGTAGAAAGTATTAAACAGAAACAGAACAAAATTTTAAAAAGAGAATAAAATTAATAAAATATACTTGAACATATTATATGCAACATATGTATATAAAATATAATCATAGGATTATATCAATTTTATTGATTCAGTAAAAGAAAAAAATTCAAGGCTTCTTTGCCCCACAATTTCTTCATATAAATTTCGGGGAATATTATTACATCAAATGTGGAAAATACCTGCTAATTGGAGTACACATGTCTTGTGAGACTGCCTTTTGTAAGACTGCATCAAGTTTTTAAAATATTCATCTTATACTTTACCAATATAGTTTTGTGGAAAAGAAAACTCAATTGTTAGATAATTTAAATAAGAACAGGAGGATTTACATTTCTTTTTCAATATTCAGTTCCACCTGGACCTCCCTTGTTTTCTCCCAGTAGAAACAAAGGTGCATGTTTGCCACTGCGTTGGGAGTGAGGGTCCCTTTGTCTGGGGGAGAGAATTTTCCTGGTTTGCTGATTGCCTTGGGAATCACAAGTGCTCTCTGTTAGCCAGCCGTGGGAAGAAACTATTCTCTAAAAACTCAAAAAGGGATGGATCTCTGTTCCAGTTTTTTCTTTCTTGAGAATGTGAAGAATCAAACTCCACAAAAAGTACAACCAATTAATTTGCTTTTAACTTGAGAGCCTGATTCCTTCCTTCCTTC
>NW_011908023.1:0-2215 GCF_000151845.1 Pteropus vampyrus
TTCTGATTTATTTTCTCTTAACATTACACTATTGCTTCACTAAAATGTTATTATAGTTGAATAGAATTTGGCCTTAGTTTTCACTCTGGCAACCCAACTTGGTAGATCAAGACACTTATATTCCATGATCTCATAGTAAGCCATTCCCTAAACTTCATGGACAGTGGTTTAATAATAAGACAGCTTTTTTAAGATTCCTTTGTTGTCACAATCATTAGCAGAAGCAATGTGCTATAGTAAAAAATTTTAACTTAGATTCAAAATTTTGTTTCAAAGAAATTTGGGAATATGTATCAAGAAACTAAACTATTCATAGAATGATTTTCTCTTGGGGACCTATTATTAAATATGAAAAAATTAATATTAAAATGATACACAGAGATAAGCATTGGGGCACTATGTTATAAACATCTGAAAAAATTAAAATTACATGAGAGAACATTATTTTGTTCTAAAAATGTGGTTTAAAGCCTAAAATTAAGGCCCATTGTTAGGTACTGCCTGGACATGTGGCCTAACCACAGTTCTTCTCTTCCCTCTGTTTTCACAAATAATGTATAAGCACTGAATGGTCATTTCTAAAACTATCAGTAATAGTATGTGATTTATTACAAGCCAGAATACATTACGATGCAATATGAAAATTCAAGTGCTTGTATTCTGTTATAATTATTAACATTTAGAATGGGCTGGGGTTTGGACTATTTTTTTTAACCACTAATCATCAAAAGACGGCATCTATAATAATTTTGAACATCTTAAGAGGCCTGTTTCCATTTGAACCATTTGATATTATGTAATTATAAGTTAATACTCTATTTTAAAAGGTCTCAGAAACTATCATTCGAAGCCTTCACAGATGTATGTGATGCATCAGACAGGAGAGCTTAGCTCTGGAAAAGAAAGATTAATAACACTAGATGGTGGACCAGAATCTAATTTGAGAGATAATAACATGTTGAGTGAAATTTAGTCAGGGGAAAAAAACAAACAAAAACTTTTGGGACCTATTCTGAAGTAAGCCACCACTAAATAAATTGTTTCCTTCACTTGAAAATAAAAATAATTTAACAAAATGAAAAAGCATACCAGAACTGAGAGAAATACATGTCATCAGATGTGACTTCTTTCTTATTTTCTCTCCTGAATGGGTGTGTGCTTTTGTCCAGAGCTTGCAAATTAGCTCTTTTCTGTCTGTCTGTCTGTCTGTCTGTCTGTCTATCTATCTGTCTTCACAGCTGGGGTTGGGAATAGAGTCTTTCCCACACGAACACCACCAATTATAACTAACATAGGCAAAGAGTCCAGTGGCTATTTTTAAGAATATTTTGGCTGATTTTCTCTTGTAAAATATTAGGGAATGTATCTAAAAATCCACAGAAGCAATTTTGGAAGACATGCAGATACATAATTCTTTTACTTAAAAAGAGTTCCCCCCAGACAGGACCCACCTCAAAATGACCTATGTGATATGATAAACAGAGGACCAGGCAGTTTCCCTGGCACTTAATCCTCTGGTTAAAAACACCGAACTCGCCACTAAGCCTTCCATGAAAAGGCTTTCTAGAATTGTGTCCCTAATATTAGTGACATAAAGCTTTATCTGCAGATACTTTGGGCAGAATTATAATAGGTTCCTTTGAGTAGGACTTACAATTTAAATAGAAGCTCAGGAGGAAGGAGGGAGTCTCTGATAAGGAAAAAGACTAGAGGCTTAGGAGTGAAAAAGATTCATCATATCATTTACTTGGCAAAGGAATCAATATCTTTTGTACAAGTTCGGAAATATACATTAAACCACATATACACACACGTATACATGTAAACATTTTTGACATTAATTAAACAGATTTTTTCTCATCACTAAGATCATATCTATTAGATCACTTCAACCTCTAATTACAGCCTCGCTCTAGAATTCATCTCTAAGCACAATATTCATTAAGAAAAAAGACCTGTTATTCTTTCTCAGTCTCAGAAACTGAGACTAAGTTTAAAATTTTATCACAGCCAGGAATCAGTTAATATAGACTCATGTGTTAAACGAACCGACCAATAAATTTGAACAATTCTTGTTATTTTCTTTGACCTGTAATAGCACTGTACATCTAGCTGAGTATTTCTTGAGGAAACTACAAATAACATCCTTCGGCTACAATATTACTTAATATTCTTATAAAAATCTTTAGTATTGCTATATTCTTTTGACATAAAC
>NW_011908024.1:0-2156 GCF_000151845.1 Pteropus vampyrus
AGCACGAACTTGATGACAAAGGCTTAATTTCTTTTTTGTTGTGTCTGCAATAAATAATATCTGTATAATAATAATGTAAGTTATAATAATATTTATAAAACAGAATGTATATGTTATAAGCTTCAACAGCCTAAAAGCAATATGTCGACAGAAATCTGGAGGTGGAAAAAGGTGCTACCTTTCTTATCCTAGGTGCTACCTTTCTTATCCTAGGTGCTAAGGTCAATAAATATTTTCTAAAGCTGCTGGACCCAGAAATAGAGGGTTAATTGTATCATTTAAAGTTACACAGTGGTTGCTCCATAGTGTAGTGGTTAGCACGTCTGCTTTACATGCAGTAGGTCCTGAGTTCGTGCCCCTGGTGGAGCCATGCACCATACCCTTGGTGTGCCAGGCCCTGGGTGCACGCTGGGTGCACGCTGGGTGCACGCTGGGAGCATGTGGGAGGAGACGCCCTGCCTTCAGAGATCCAGTTCTTAAGGGGAAACGGCAACATCCATAAGTCAGGGGTGGAAGTGGGAGGCGGGGGAATTAAAGAGGGGGGGAAAAAAAGTTACACAGCTACCCAATTAAAGAACTAAAAAATCGTGAATTAGCCTCAATTGAGGAGAAGACAGAGAAAGAGGGCGTATAAATGAGTGAAATTTTTCATCTTTCATGTAGAGAAGTCAATAACTATCGACTGCTTAAGGTTGAGAAATAAAGAAAGAAAGATGTAGACATATTATTTATTTAGAATTAAAGTAGAAACCACTGGAAGAACTAAAAACTAAATTTATTGGCAGTGATTTCCTTTAGGGAGTAGTTGGTGGTGGGAGAAGGGGCTAGATAGAGAGTATAATTTGACGTAAATTTGGCTGGAGAAGATCTGGCATTCTAAAAATATACGAGTCATTAACCTAGTGATGGCACTAAGAAAGCAATATTATCCTGAGCTGTGTTAAGATGAGTATCATTTGCAGCAAGGAAATCATCCTTGTGTAAATTCATTGTAGGTACAACTCTTATTTGAATTGTACACTTTGGGTCTGTAACTTAAAATATATGTATGAAAACTGCATAGAATTCATGTCCAGAAAGAGAAAAACAATGATAAGGATTGGGAGCTGTGTACACAAAGAAAGGAGGTGGATTATTTATCCTGGAGAAGAGAAGACCGAGGGGAGACAAAATTAACAACCTGTGGGCAGTGAGGTGGAACTGTGGAGAACAGCAATCAGCCTTCTCAAACTCACTGGACAGAGCCGAAGAAAGTGAGTTTCCGCGATAGTATCAGGAAAGAGGGTGTTTTCAGACACAGGAAGACTTTATAATCTGTTGATATGACTGAACTGGGGGATAGGCTGTCCCAGGAACTTTTGGAGTACTTTAGAATTGAGATAGAATCATTCGTTTTCAAAATAAGGGCTCGTGCTAGACTTCAGGTCCTTTAGGTGATGTAGTAAGCACATTTTATCATCTGATGTCTGTGAATTTACATAAGGAGAAAGGTACTGATGATAACGTAGTCTAAATAGTCCTACCTTGGCTGTGATTCACTAGGAAAAAAAATCAATATTCGCAATTTTTTTCTCTGAAGCACTATACTAATTACTGATTCCTTTAGAAAATATATGCACATACCTACACATATTACTTTATATATCATGTTTTAAAAGGTTTTCATGTATTCATAGGAGTAGTAGTTATCAAACTCATACTTTGCACGAATATGCATGGTTTATTTTCCTAACAAGAAACATAATACATTTTTTAACGTTGAAAAACTTTGAAAACACAGAAAGAACAAAAAACGTAACTTTTTTTCATTAAAAAGTGAACCAGCAAACAAAAAACATAAACAAATCTCCTGATTGCTACCTAGGTGGTCCAGCTGAGTTCTTCTCTGGTGAATCTGCTACCCTAGGCTCATCTTTTCAAGAATGAAGTAGGAGTGCATGATTAGCTACATTTTCATCTTTCCTCCTCCACTGCAGTTGGATCTCACTTTCCCATTATCTGACACTTCTGTGTTGAAACAACAAGTAGAAATAAAATAATGGAGTATTTATTGGTTTACCTGGCACCTAAATCAGGGCTACTCCCTTTGGAAGGCTGGTTGTATAATCTGTGTCTCGTTAGCTGCGGCCCTGGCAGGAAATGGAAATTAACATCTG
>NW_011908025.1:0-2515 GCF_000151845.1 Pteropus vampyrus
GACTCTGGCTGGACCTCTCCAGGCACTTTGCACTCTTTGCCCATAAATATAGCTCATCCCAAATCCTCAATGGACTTGCTTGTAACTTTCTACAACATGCATTTCCTAAATTGCAATTCTTCCACCATTCCAAAATAAATTCAATTTTTGGTAATTCAAGATTAGCTCAGTTTACCTGCTTATTTGGGTTAACAAGAGTTGAAAAGTTTGTGGAAATGAGTTGAAAATTTAGGAGGTGGTAGTCAGAGTGTATGCTGCATGAAACTGAAATTATGATGTGTTGCATTTACTGGTAATGACTAGGCATAAAATATGACCATGGGAGGGTATGGCTAAAATAGGGTGAAAGTTAAGATTACAGGATTCTGAAGCACTCAATCTGATGACATGAGACTCAAGCAATGGTGTTTTGTTGTTGTTGTTGTTTGGTGTTTTGGGTCGGTGGGTTTTGTTTCTTTGTTTATTTCGATTTTGTTTTTCTTGAACGTGGTGAGAAAGAAGAAAGAATGATCAGAAAACAGTTATAAGGAGCAAGGTGGATGCAGAGCCCTCCTCCACATACACTGCTGGGGGAGGCATGCTTTAAGTCTCAAGTGTGGTTCATTTTTGCTCCCTGTTGGTAGAGACTAACCTAGTGAGTGGATTCTCTTTGATTTCTGCTGATAGAGCCAAGATTTATGGGGCAGCAGGACCTGGATCTCTTATGCCAACCCTAGGGCTCTTTTCCCTACTGACACCTATCAAAATGGCTCTAGTTTTTCTTTAGGATATGATAATACATTGTTCAACACAGCCTTTTAGATCCTTTAAAAAGTTAAAAACAAATACAATGTAATTAAACCATTATTTTAAAAGAACATTAAATTACTGCTAAAAATTACTGCTAAATTAATGTTTATTTCATTTGTCGGGTTAGCATTATTAAAACAAAAAATGTGCCTTAAATTTAATTAATTTTACTGAATATCTATGTGAATAAAATATGATTTTCTCAAAATCTGGCTTAAACTTTTATAGCAGCGTGACAGCAATTTAGTGAGGCTCAAATCACCTTCTATTTAGACAGGGAACAGAAGAGAGTCTGGAAATCATCACTTACAAAATAGAAGCCACCAAGTGATACCCACAGAAACATTAAAGAAGGAATACAAGTACGATGCCCAGCACTATTCCTTTCCCTGACTGCAGAAGGATATAACTTACTTAATCCTGATTCACTTGCTGATGCAAAGGTGAACTGTTTTGTTCTGTTTTGTTTTGTTTTGTTTTGTTTTGTTTTCAGCAAGATTGTGCTTATTTGAACTGAATTAAGAAGTGAAATCTCAAAGTGCTCAGTTACCACTCATTTTTTACATAAAATATCTTCCTCTTAGAGGAACAAAACCCTCTAAGACATTTTCTTCCTCTAAGAGGAATTAGTTTCTAGTCTTCACCAGCGAACTACTTCTATTTTAGCTCAGTAAATTCTACAACTGACAGCTTTAGTGCTAATCACAGTTGAGTCACAGCATTTTGAGTAAAAAAAAGTTTTCTTACTCCTCAATTATGAATTGTGTTTTAGGACCTCCCTTGAGCTCCCCGCCACACACACAAAAAGAGTCCTACTTACAATAAAAAAAAGTTTTAGAGCAGTTGGGGTTGAAGATTAAATGAAGAATTAATAGCAAAAAAAGTGTGAGAAGGACAAGAAAGGAAAAAATTAAGAAAATCAAACAGTAGTGAATATAATTTGCTCACAGGTTTATAGGCAGAGTATTTCATCTTTTTATTATTAAAAATTAGATGAGAATAAAAGCCACTAAAGAGAAAAATAAGACTGAAACTGGAGGGGAAATATAACACAGTCTTTCTCGTTTTAAATTTTAATTCTTCACCATATTCTCCTCTACTTCCAACACAAAAGTAGATCTTAACTCCACCAAGTTCTCTCCTAATTAATTAATTTCTTGAGAAAGCATGTGTAAATTATTAAAATAGAATTTCTTTGAGATTTTTTTGTTATTTTTTCTAGTAACAATATAGTAGCTCCAATATTGTATAATTCAATAATACAAGTTTTTGCTTGTTACCCAATTCACACATTAATTCTTTAAACAATTGAAACCAGTATAAGAATAAACAACACTTAAAAAAAATAGGAAAGTCCAAATTAGCCAGTGAAATAACTTTAATAGATTCTTCAGTGGCTCCATTAAGACTTCAGTGATCAGAAATTCGGATGAAGAGGGATCATAGTGATGACCTGTTATATCTGAAGCTTTGAACTCAAGAAGTATCTGATAAATTAATTATGTTTATTTCATTAATAAGTATACAGTGTTTACCATGTGTCAGGCATTGTTTTCGAAATACTAATTTAACCTTCATAACAACCCTATAAGATCAGATCTAGTATTTTTATCCCTATTTAAAAGACAAAACTGAGGCATCTACAGATTTGGAATCTTACTCAAGTTCACAAAGCCTGTGTGTTGGATGTCCTCACTCCAGAAGCCATGATCTTGATCGCTGTGCT
>NW_011908026.1:0-1936 GCF_000151845.1 Pteropus vampyrus
TCTCCTCTTGTATGGGTAGCTTCTGCAGTACAGAGCACTTGCAGTGTAGCATGCATCTCCCAGCAGCTTCAGGGCGGGCGACTTCTCCAAACCAGACTTCTGCATGTGAAGTTTCTCTTGTCCCAAGATCTTGCGGCAAGGATTATATTTCTAGCACCAAGATCTTATCATGTGCACAGCTTCTTTGCACCAGAGTCTGGTAACATGGGTGGTATTTTCAATACCAAGTTTCTCATATGCACATTTCCCTAGCACCTGAGCTGTGCAGCATAGGTGATATTTCTAGCACAAAGCTTCTATTGCACTAGAGTCTGGTAGCAAGGTTTAAATATCTAGAACCTGTCTTCTAAAGCATTTGTGTTTCCTATTGCACCAGGGTCCTGTAACAAAAATGGTATTTCCAACACTAAGCTCCTATCGACTGTACTGTTTTTCTTGCTCCAGGATCCTGCAGTAAGGAGTGAATTTCCAGCCGCAGAACCTTAATTTGGGCTTGTCTAGGTCCTATAGCACAATTAATATTTTCTGAATCCAGCCTGTGGAGCTTCTCTTGATCCATGGCACCATGGCAAAGAGTACCCCAAACTTCCCATGATATCCTCCTTGAGGAGTTTTGTAGTGGAGTACCTCTGGAGAATTTACCCCATGTCCAGATTTCCCTGGCACAGAGAGGATGGATTTTCAGCAAATTCCTTAAGCAGAGCACTACACAACTTCTCTGCCATACAATGGTCCATGACAGTGTCCGGTCAAACAAAATCTGAATCCTAACACTAGAATGTAGGAGGAGATCTTTCATGGGTCTTATATTTCCATCCTAGAGGTAGTGGCTGCTGGATATACAAGCTGGTTACCATATTTATACATTGCAAGATTTGATTTTTTAAAAAATATTTTTAAAAATATTTTTATATTTGTGGATTTTTTAGTGTACTGCTCTATTGTCTACCCTCTTGTAATTTCTGCTTTTGGAGTCAGGGTAATCTGGGCTCCATAAGATGAATTGTGATCTTGTCCCTTCTCTGTCCTGGGAGTGGCTGTGTGGAAATTGGTAGTTTCTCTTTACTTAAATATTTGGTACAATTTGCCATTGATGCCTTCTGGATTTCAGTTTTCTTTGTGGTGAGATTTTTAACTAAAAAATTCCATTTTATCCACATACATAAAACTTTATATAAAATCTTTTCTTCAGAACTAATCTTTAAAGGGATATGTCCATTTCATCAAAGTTGGCATATTTATTGGAATAAAGTTATTTATTATATTTAATTACTGTCCTTTTAATGTCTGTAGGATCTGCAGCAATGTTCCTTCTTTCATTACAGATATGTATAGTTTGTGACTCTTTCCATTTTCCTAATCAATCTGTCAAGACATTCATACATTTTATTGTTCTTTAAATGATCATGATTTAGTTTCATTGACTTGCCCTATTATCTTTGTTTTCAATTTCATCGATTGAAGATTTTTCTTTATTACTTTTTTCTGTCTTTTTTAACAAATGAAAACATTATTTAATCAGTAATACAAATGAGTATATATGTTATTTTCTTTATTATGATTTATAACTTATTTTTTAATGTAACTAAAGATTTTCTCTGAATTATGCTTAAGAAATATGTGTGTATGAATTATAAAATGTAAGGAGAAAAGGTGCTTATAAAATAGAGACATATAGTTAGTTGACTTCCAGATCAAAAAGTCGTAGGTAGTCAGATGCCAAGTGGGATCAGCTCTTTAGTGATATCACAGCTCTAGGTTGACACCTCTCTCTTTCCTTAGACTTTACCTCATTGTCTCAAGATGTCTGAAATAATGCTAAATATTACATCATCCCATGCCATTATCTAAAGGGGGAAGGCAAAGGCTGGAAAGAAAATTAAATGTGACAACCAAGGGCCTCATTTAAGATCAAAATTGAAAATCTTTTCCAGAA
>NW_011908027.1:0-847 GCF_000151845.1 Pteropus vampyrus
TTTCCTTTTTATTCTCATTATTTGAGGGTCACTTATTCAACTTTGAATACGGGTTGTATAAATATATTTGTTTTATTGTTAATTTAAATATATTCAACATAAGTATAGTATAAAACAAATATAAAATACATGTATTTGGAGGCTTTTTAAGAGACATTTTCTTCTCTCATCTAATACAAGTTAAATTTACCGAGTATTAGAGATTAAGGCAAAAAAAAAAGCACTCACTAAAATACTTGAAAATTACAGGCAGCTTCAATATATAAATTTTATTCTTATTCTTCTAATTGTGTCATAGAAGAAGAGCCTAAGCTTCTGGTTAAATATAACAAATTGATTTAACACAGACATTTACCTCTCTTCTCTCTGCAAAGTCCGATGAAATAACAGTAAAGGAATAAAAATTATATAAACGTATAAGGGCAATGAGAACTAGGAAGTAAGTGAAGTAGAGAGAAATCCATAAAACTGTAAAAGATGTAAAGCAGATTGTTAATCACTAGTTTCGGCAGAAGAGTTTGATGCCCAAGTGTTCTTTGCAGAGGAGAAAAACTACAGGCACTAGGTGCATGAAGTTGTTAGCGGGTGTGGAGCAGAAATCAGAATTATGTAAAAGCCTGTATGAGTACCAGTTAGAACTACCTTCCATCCCCTCCTGGCATGGCAGGCAGGAAAGTGTCACCCACCTCCCTTATCATCACAGAGGCTTAGAGAAGTTGAAACACAGAGGGTCTCTGGAACTAAGAAATCACTCAGGAAGGAGGATCAGTAGCCACTGAAAACAGGATCATAAAGTGAAAGTCAACAAATCAGAATGTCTGAGTAAGAAGACGCTGGCCCTTTCTCC
>NW_011908028.1:0-1366 GCF_000151845.1 Pteropus vampyrus
ATGCAGACGAGCTCCCTGTTCCATCAAAAAGGGATATTCCCCACCCAGAAGGGATGCAAGTCCATTTTACACAGGCCAGCAACAAACACAGTTTTATCTGGTGGTGATTTAGTTTTTCTTTTTCTCCCCCTGCCACTTCTCTTGAGTCACATCTCCAGGGCTGTGTGTTTAATCTGTCACTCATCCCTTCTTCTCTGCCAGCTCCTTTAGCTGAGCCACTTTCATCCTGGCAGGTGATCACCAAAAGCCTTTAAGGAGAAATAATCAGAAGCCTCAAAGCTGCTTTAGGTGATGTTTGTTCTGTCTCACCCATTCTTCCACTGAGCTTCAGGTTTTCCATTCAAGCTCATGGATGCCACACCCAGGGCATTCCAACTGAGTTCTCTGTAGCTGAGCCAGAGTTTGTAGACAGCTGGAGAAAAAATGTGCTGAAGAGGCAAGGCCTCCATGCTGTCATCCTGTCGAGACTCACCCCAGTGGCCTGAGCCAGGCTTAGCATGACCAGGCACTGAGATGGCCTGCCCTGTGCAGTGAAAACTGTGAGGGAAGTGAGAAGCACCCAAAGCCCATAGCCTCTGCTTCCCTCCCTGGGTCATGAATGACTGCAGAATGAGCAAGCATCAAGGATACAAGATAGACTTGCCAAAGTGAGAGCGGTATGTATGAGCCATTTAGAATGACTCACGAGATTTCCACCTGCTAAAGGAATGCTGGCCCTTCCTGGATATGCTTAAGGACATACTCAACTCTAGAAAATCCTCACTAGAAAATGCCACGCAGTGCAAACTCCAGACTGTTCCTGTTTTCTAGGTAGGAAAAAACAAGACTGTAGAAGGGAAGCTGGATTCCAAAATGACGCTTAGAGACACCTGCATGTTTCAGGTGAGGGTTCTGGTTTAAAATGGCTATTGGCCCTGTGAAGACTGTTCCAAGAGTGTGGCCACTTGTCTGATCTTCCTGAAACTGCGCATTCCATGGCTGATGGGTATTTCTGGGCCCCCTTTCCAGATGGTAGCTTTGGAGCCTTGCTGAGTAACCACAGCTCACATTTCCATTAGCAGTTTATGGTTCCAGAGGCACTTTCCCATATATAGCAGACAACAGTGCAGGTAACAGAATTCACTTTAGTTGTTTAAGCAGAAAGTTTTAATATGGAGAATTAGGTGCTTACAAGGAGCAGGCTTTAGGCTGGGCCTCCAGGAATGACTCTTAGAGCTATATCCCAGAACTAGCCTGAGTAGAGAGTATCTACTTCTGCTGCAGTCAGGAAGCCACTGCCAGAAATGTTGGCTCCAAGGATATACTACCTTCAATATAATTGGGGAACAGAACTGCTGGCTCCAGTGTCAAGTGACTCCAGTTTTGA
>NW_011908029.1:0-2166 GCF_000151845.1 Pteropus vampyrus
AATTAAGAACTTTTTCTAAGAGAATGAAAAAGCCACTGATGGGGAGAAGATATTTATAATGCACATATATAAAAAAAGATTTGTAGAAAAGATAAAAATTTTTACAAATCACTAGACAAAGACATAAACTGTAATTTTAAATGGTTAAAACCTTAAATTATTTTACAGCACATCATAGCAAAAGATGACCAACTTCATTAGAACAAGAAAATACAAATTATAACCACAGCAAAATAGCACTGTATACTCTGCAGAACAGCTAAAATTAAAGAGACCGAAAATATCTAATAATCTTGAGAATGTACAGCAACCAGAACTCATGAACATGACTGGTGGGCAAGTAATTTGGCATAATCTCTACAGAAACAGTTTTGCAGCATCTAAAAGTGCCAAACACACATATACCCTAAAACGCAGCATTTCCACCCTGTAGAAATGATGGTTTTTATCCAACTCAGTTATCTCATCCCTTCCACACACTCACAAATCCACACGTGTAAACTCAATTCTTAGACTGACTTTTAATAAATTGAGAACAAACAAGCCAACAAACCAAAATTTAGAGAAAGATGATATGCTTTATGTCATACCAAGTAACCAGGACATATAATTTCAGCTAAATAAATATAGGTAAGCATGGGCAATTAAAACAGGGGGAAATTTTTCTCAAAGCATATAATTCAATCAAAGTCATTCTGATACAAAAACGAAGTTAAGCTTATCAATGAGGGTCCTCACTTTGTCTAGTGACTCAAAATATCCCAGAGGACCTCAAATGCCTCCTAATGTCTTTCTATTTGGTGGCATTTCACACAGATTCTTATTTTGCAAGGCATCTTGGAAAATGTAGTCCCAGATCTAGTTATTTGGGAATGGGGAGAGAATGATAAACTGATCATCAATGTTAGATTAATCACACACAGTCTACAGCCATATCACCTTGAACGCACCCAAGTTGGTCTGATCTTGGAAGTTAAGCAGAGACTGGCCTGGTTAGTACTTGGATGGGAGAATAATCATGCACACAGTAATTGCTTTTCAAAATAGAACAAAATGTCTTATTAAATCACATGGTTTAATTTTGGGACACTCAATAGCCAACTTTATGTCTGACAAACTCTCTTTTCCTAAGTAAACAAGAGATTCAGTAAATTTTTCTAGTAAAAGTTATTCTAAATTACAAGGCCAGCAGTGTCTGTGGTTTCCCCTTTCTACCACTGATAGTGTATAAAAGACCATGGGCTGATGATGATATTTAAACTAAGAAGAAAATTTTTGCTCTTCAACTGGACCTTTCACTCTTAACACCATGTGATACTACAGCATTACGATGACCTGGACTTTGGCTATGGCTGTGACCATAGTAGGTGTGGATAGGGCTGCTGCTACCCATCTTGCTGTGGCAGATAACTGGTCCTGTGGGTTATAGTGAGGATCTTCCTGAGCAGCTCAGCCTGAATTCTTCTTCCTTCGATTCACTGATTCTGCTTCTGGGTTCTTTAATTTGGTAATTCCATCATGACTCGATGGCAAATGTATACTAGGATACATAAGAAGTTTGGATTTGGCATGCCCCCAACCCAACTGACCAAAATTAAATGAGTTATCCACTATTATTACTGGAGGTTTCAATATCCCCTCTTTAGTAACTGATTGATTAAGCAGGCATAAAATCAACATGGTATAGTTGATATGAACTACATAGTTGATGACATCAATTAAATTTATCTATATGACTTTATAGAATACTCCAAACAACAACTGGATAATACACGTTCTTCTCAAGATCACATGGAACATTCACGATGATAGACAACATGCTGAACCATAAAACACAGCTTAAAATTTGTTAATAAAATAAATTACACAAAGTGTGTTTTCAGGCCACAGTTGAATTAAAATAGAAATAAACAAGATAGCTGAGAGATCCCTACATATTTGGAAATTAAACAATACATTTCTAAATAACACACAGGTCAAAAAATTCTCAAAATAAATTCAAAAGTACTTTAAACTAAATACAGATGAAATACAATTTAACAAAATAATGGGATGCACCAAAAGCAGTGCTCAGAGGAAAATTTATAGCGCTATATGTATATATTAGACAAGAAGACAAGTCCAAACATCTACCTTAGGAAACTGTGAAAAGAAGAGAATGTAAAC
>NW_011908030.1:0-2805 GCF_000151845.1 Pteropus vampyrus
AAGATTCAAGTGTCTGCAGGACAAACTAGCATAAACATTTTTTTAAAAATGGTTTGGGTTAGAGAAATACAGACTCGAAAGTCATCGGCACAGAGGAATGGCAGTGACAATGCTGGTGAGAAATCACCCAGGGAAGGAAGTAGAGCGAGGTAAAAACAGGCTGTTATCCTTGTATTTTAGAGGTACTCGAAGAAGATGCTAGATGAAAAGGTAGAGGAGAGATGGCCCAGGAGGAAGGAGAGCCAGGAAGGTACAATTCCGGGAGCCCTGGAGGGAGAGTCTGCAGAGCAAGGGCTTGTCAACGATGCCCGGTGCTTCTGGGAGGTCAACATGAACAGGGATGGAAAAAAAGCCATTGGTCTTGGCAATCAGGAGGTCACTGGTGACATCAGAGGAAAGTCTGAGTTACAGGAGTGCAGGCCACAGTTGAATTAAGGAGTGAGTGGGAGTTGAGAGACTGGAGATACTGAGTGTAGGCTATTTTAAGAAGTTTGCACATCAAATTTCTAACCCTAACAATGAAATGAAGGGGAGGCAAGGTTGAGAGTTTATTTTTAGGCTGAGGAGACTTGAATGTGTTTTAGGCTGAGGGGCAGGTGCCATCGAAGAGTTAGAGTTTAAAAGTATAGGAGAGATGGGAGACAACTGATGGGCTAAGATTCTGTGAGAAGTGGGAGGGAGAAAGGCGAGGGGAGATGGATGGGTTCACCATGTGGGCAAGCAGCTGGCGGTGTACCAAGGGCAGGCACCCCAGGTACAATTTAGTCCTTAGATCAACAAACAATTTTTCCAGTGAGAAGTATTTAATCCCTGCCATTGTTTAGAATTGCTGGTACATCAAGTTAATAAAAAGCAGATAGACTTTGAGTCAGTTTTATTACGGTTTTAAAATTTTCTGCCAATGAGACACCCACTTATTACCTGCACCTCTTATGACGTGGACCTCTACCAATGCTCTGCCCTTGGAATGCCACCGGAAACACCTCCTTTGAGATAAGAGGTAAAGATTTATAAGTAGGTTTAGAGAAAAGATTCAGGCCCGGGGGCTTTTATTTTTATCAGTGTGCCAGAAGATGAAAAGGGAGAGATCTGGGAGAGTGATAGAAGATTAGAAGAGCCACAAGTCATGACTCAGTGCCAAGGACCTGGGCTTCAGGTGCTAAACAGTCTCACCCCACCTACAGCCCTTTCTCTTAGGAGGGGTCACAGTTTACAGTGTCATCAACGAGAGGGAGAAGGCAAGTGCTTTCTCCACCCCACTCAGTTCACACCCCATAAGGAGGTTAAAATCCAGTAGTGTTTGCTGCCTGAAGCTAACAGGCATCAGCAGACTCTCCAGATGCTATGGCATTAGGAAGCTTTTTTCAGAACCTGAGGAAGATTGCAGAATTGGATGGGAAAGCCAGAATGCAGTTTATCATTTGAATCATGCTTGCATGCTTGTCAATTTGCACAGGATAGATATGAATTTTGGCTATTCTATGTGAAAGGTATTTTTCCTAGCCACAGGCACTGAAGAAGACTGTTTCCATGTTGATTTCTTTGACTACTGCCCAGAGCAATCGGCATCAATAATATTGTCCCTCCCAACAGAAGACACACACACACGTACATACCTATGTACACACACACGCACCGCATACCCTGAAAGGACATATGAACCCATTTACCACTCAGGGTTATTCCGAATTAACCAAAATGAAAGCACACTTCAAACTTCAACATACTTCAGAAGGAATCCCATTTGGGGATTTCCAGTCATTGCTAAAAGGATATAAGGTGACAACTTTTTGGAGCAGTTCAGCAGAGGAAATGATAATTCGGTGCATGGTCAGCATGACTTGCAACAGTTGGTTACTTCGACACAGGTTGCCATCTGCATCTGAAAACATAAAGAACAACATCTGAGCGAGTCCCCTGCAGTGAGAAATCAGTCACCTGGTGGAGCCCCTGACAACCCTCCATTACTCAAGGGTACGTGGCCAGACTGGGGGTTCTTCAGGCACCGTGCTTTTCTCCCACTGCCTGTAGCACCATACATCCCTTCCTTTTTTGCTTTTATCTCCCTGTTGAATTCTCCTCTTCCCAAAATGTCCATTTTGATGCTCACTAATCACCCCACCTGAAAAATGGTAGAATCTTGGGAAAGGGATAAAATTTGCAACAGTACACTTGAGTCTCTGTTGAAAGCACGAGCAGATTCAGGTTTTGCGAGGCCTAAAGTATACATAACGGCCAGGGTTCAGGAGGTTCTTTCTGCAGTCAGAGTAAAAACGGTTATGGTCTTACTAGATTACCTAACTTTTGCAAGTTTTACAGAAACATATGACCATCTGAATATACTTCAGGGGCTCTCCCATGGCCTTGGAGAGTCCCTGAAGCATAAACGTCCCTAGTTTTATGGGCAGTATGCCTCTGGATGAAAGTAGAGGAGGAAGACAATGGGCAAACATTAAATTTGGAGATGATGGGTGGGTTATAAGTATCCATGATGATTTGTATCAAAGAGCATGGTTAGCTAGGTTTTCTAAATCCCAGCTGGTAGCAAATAATAAGACGCATTCTATAGATTGGCATTGGGTATAAAGATATCCCTTAAAGTAGTTTTCAAAATCTTTTCAACAGCTACAGCATGAAGGATGAGGAGCTTGCTGGTTATTCGCTGCCAGATCTAGTCTCCGTCCTTCCCATGGACTGCATCGCCATTGCCAGCCGGCTTCCAGCTAGGTTCAGCCATTGGGAGGCATCGGCACGAGATGAGAGGAGAGAGATGAGAGGAGAGAGAAGTCAGGATATTTCTTTCTC
>NW_011908031.1:0-1180 GCF_000151845.1 Pteropus vampyrus
ATAATAATAATAATGATGATGATGATGATGTGTTGACAAGGACATGGAGATATAGAACCCTCATTCGTTGCTGATGGAAACATAAAATGGGGTAGCCACTGTGGAAAACAGTTTGGAAGTTGCTCAGAAAGTTAAACATAGAACTCCCTATTACCCAGCAATTCCACTCCTAGGTATCTACCCATAAGAATGGAAAGCAGGAACTCAGATATCTGGACACCAATTATTCATAGCACCATTATTCGTAATAGCTATAAGGCGGAAACGATCTAAATGTCCACCATTCATAGATGAACAAAATGTGGTGTACACATACAGTGGAATTCTATTCAGCCAGGGAAAGGAATGGGATTTTGATAAATGCTACAAATGGATGAACCTTAAACTCATTATGCTTAGTGAAATAAACTAGACACAGAAGGACAAACATTGTATGACCTCATTTCTATGGGGTACCTAGAATAGGCAATTCACAGAGATAGAAAGTAGAATAGGGGTTACCATGGGTTGGGGGGGGGCGAGGAAGGGAGAGTTATTTTTTTCATGGGTATAGAATTTATATTGGGGATGATAAAAAACAGTTTTGGGTACAGATAGTAGTGATGGGTATACAACACTATGGATGTATTTAATGCCACCGAATTGTACACTTACAAATTATTAGAATGATAAATGTTATATTTTACCCCCAAAATAAAAAAGAATGAAGTCTTGATACTACATCATGGATGAATTTTTGAAAACACTATGCCAAGTAAAAGAAGCCAGTCAGAAAAGACCACAGAGTGTTTCTATTTATATGAAATGTCCAGAATAGACAAAAAGGAAAATCCACAGAATAGAAGGTCGGTGAGCGGCTGGGACTGTGGGGGGGGCGGGAACAGGGAGCGACTGTTCACAGGTGCAGGGTGGTTTTTCGTGATGAAAATATTCTGAAACTAGGTAATAGTGATGGTTGCAGAACTCTGTGAATATACTGAAAACCACTGAACTGTATGCTTTAAGGGGGTAAATTTTATGGTGTATCAATTATATATCCATAACGGTTATTTTAAAATGTTTGAAAATTTTTTTAATCCACTCAAATGGATTGCCAGTTGAGAACTTAAATCTTTCCTTCTGAACCTTGAACAGTAATAAAAAAAAAAAAAATACACATTGATCTAAACGGGTCGAGGGA
>NW_011908032.1:0-1967 GCF_000151845.1 Pteropus vampyrus
ATTACAGAGAGAGAACAGACTACAGAGAAAAATATTCCCCTAAAGTTCTGAAATTGGCGACATTGCTTCTGGGGTAATGACTTCCTTGTCATTGGGGCTGGTCAAAGACAGGAGAACCTTTTGTTTAGATTATTATAGAAAGGATTAAGCACTGAATTAGTAGTTAAACTAGAGGAAGTATAAGGTACTTTCTAACTCTGAAATTGTCGTTCTGTAGAAGGGTGGATGGTTTCAATTCATTGAGATGTTGCTGGCTTACCAGCATTTTCAGCTGGCACAGCATTCAGCATCAGTGTGTATGGCAGAACATACTAATGTATGTGTATTAGGTATATAACCAAAAATATTCTCTAATCTGGTTGAATTTGTAGACGGTCTAAGATATATTTGATTTATGAGTCAAATCTCATTACAAACAGAATGAAAAAAAAATAAAGGAAGAAACCAAACCCAAACCACAGAGTGGTGCAGTGGATACAAAAGGCTGCTGGGCTAGGAGTCGGTACTATACAATGCATATTAGTCACTGATTTGGGAAAACCACCATCTCTCAGCTCCATGTTCTTCATCTGTAAAATGGGTATAATACCACTCCATAGTTGACTTCAGAGTTTTATAAGATATGTATATGAAAATGCTTTGGAAACTACCAAGTTTTATACAAAAGGCCTGTACTAAATGAAGGAGAACAAATCTAGGTTCCAAGACAACATATTATTTAATTCAAATAAAGCCACACACAGCCTGATTTCAGCAAAATAAAGTTATTTGAGTGGTCCGTTAGGTCTAATTTTGATAGGACGTGGTCTATTTATCTTTTAATTAAAGAGCCTTGAAGTACTTCTTTCCAATCAACCTTAAATTTAAAGCTTAATGATATTATATTATTTCAAAGGATTCTAAGTGTTGCTCCTAGAATTGTGTGTAACGTCTTATCTTTTAGAAAAGCCTAAGTCAATATTTATTCATCGGTTATTTATTGAGTGCTTTCTGTATTAGGCATTGTGTCAGAACTACGATACAGAAAAACATGCTACCAGGTGAAGAGAAATATTTAAAAAATAATTATAATGCAAATGTGCCACGTATAAGAGAAATATGCCTAGATATTCAGAAAAACACAGAATGTGTCAATTCCTTGTTGGGGGAGAGGGAGTTAAGGAAGGCAAGGTGACACTGAGGTAAGGGGTGTGTGGTAAAGGCAAAATGGGCAGGAATGTTCAGGCATAGAGGACAGCATGGGCAAGGGCCTGGAGGCAAGAACAGAAAGAAGTGTGTGAGGGAAGATGTGGCAGGAAGTGAGCCTGGGGAAGTGAAATGAGTAAGGCTCAGTCATGAAGTTTCTTGGGTGCAAAGGAGTTTGGACTTCATCCTATCTGCACTGAGCCGTTGCAGGCTTTTAAGCCTGGGAGTGATGTGGTTAAATTTGAGTTTTAGGTAGAATTTTCTGGCAGCTGTGTGAAAGGTGGCCTTAAAAACCACAGGGAGATCAGGCAGGAAAATTCTATAATAATTCAGGCAAGAGGTAATGGGTCTGAGTAGTGGTGCATAGGAGGGCAAGGAGCAGACAGATTTGGAAATTATTTAGATGTGGGAGGGAAAGGAGAGGGAAGATTCAAGGGTGATTTTCGATTTTCCACCATGGAGTGGGTTTGGGACAGCAGGTCCAGAGCCATCATGTTGATGGTAATGAAATCTCTTGGGGAGTGTTTGAAAGATAGAGTCACATGATGGCACACAGAAACAATATGTGTCTGGCACATTGGAATAAACAGGCCAGGCTACTCCCAAGGGCTGAGAGGATCAATATCTTGGGAACTCTTACAACGCTGATTCCTGACACACTAGTTGGGAAGCTCTGGACTAAATGGTTAAGATGGAAGCCTGGAGAACATCCTCATTTGAAGGGTTGTCAGAGGAGCAGAGAACTCCCTATAAAGAAGAAATGATTGGAGAAGAACCAGGAA
>NW_011908033.1:0-2042 GCF_000151845.1 Pteropus vampyrus
TGAACTTTTGGGAAATGTAGAGAACTTCAACAAAGAGATAAAAATGGAGATGGAGATTATAAGAGGGAACCAGTCTGAAATGGAGAACACATTATCTGACATGAGAAGTATATTAAATGGAGTAAACAAAGGAATAAACAAAATGAATAAAGAAGAAGATCTCATGCCCTATCTAGAGGACAGGAAAGCCAATCAGGACACTCAAACAGAATGGCAAGAAAAAAGAGGCCAAGACTATGAAGATGATTTAAGGAGGATATGGGACACTATTAAGGCTCCAAATATTCATCTGATCGGCATAAGTGAAGAAAATCAAGATGTCGAACAGTTGTTTGAAGAAATAATATGGAAAACTTCCCTAACCTGGTGAAGGAAATGAACGTAAAACCCCAGGAAGCTCAGAGGATTCGAAAAATCAGGGATCCAAAGAGGCCCACACCAAGACACATAATAATTAAAATGCCAAAGTTTAAATATAAAGAAAACATTATTAAAGCAGCAAGAGAAAGACCAATAATTACATATAAAGGAACACTCATACGACTGGCAGCTGATTTCTCAAGAGGGACTATGCAGAATAGAAAGGCTTGGCAAAAAATATTCGAAAGAATGAAGACCCAGGATATACAACCAAGAATAATTTATCCAGCAAAGCTATCATTTAGAGTTGAAGGACAGATAAAGAGCTTCCCAGACAAAAGTAAACTAAAGGAATTTATCACCACCAAGCCAGAATTACAGGAAATGTTGGAGGGACTTCTTTAAGAAGAAAAAACATGTATCAAAAACAGGAATAAAGAATGGTAACAACTACATTCCTATCAATAAGTACCTTAAATGGAAAAGAATTAAGTGCTCCAACCAAAGGATGGAGTGGCTAAAAGGATAAGAAAACAAGACCCCCTACATATGAAAAGGAAGAGAATGGAAAAAGATATTGCTGTGATGAACCTAGACAGTATTAAAGTCAGATAGAGAAAGATAAATACTATATGATTTCACTTATATGCAGAATTTAAGGTATAAAAAGAACAAACTAATCAAAAACAGACTCACAAATATAGTGGACAATTTGGTGATGCACAGAGGGGAGAGGGGTTTGGGTGGCTGGGAGAATGGGGTGAAGGGTTAAAGAAGTACAAATTAGTAGCCGATGGATGGTCACCGGGATGGGAAGCATGGCATATGTAATGCAATTAGCATTAATACATTGGTTAGGTGGAGGGTCAGGGGAGAGAGAGAGCAATTGGGGATATCATTTTACTAACTATATAGATGTCTAACCAATGTACTGTATACTTGAAACTAATTAAAATTTTAAAACAAATAAATAAATAAATCAGCAACACATGGCTTAAAAGAAAATGTCAATGGAGATGAACATGTAGGGTGTTTTTCCTTTGTTCTATAATGTGGTATACTGCATTGAATGATTTTCTTATGTTTAACCACCTTTACATTCCAGGGATAAATTGTACTTGGTCATAATGCATAATTCATTTAATATACTGTTGAATTCAGTTTATTAGCATTTTGTGGAGAAATTTTGCATCTTTATCTATAGGAATATTGTTTTTTAGTATTCTTTTCTTGTAGTGTCTTTGTCTGGCTTTGGTATCGCAGTAATCCTGGCTTCATAGAAGGAGTTAGGAAGTGTTTTTCTCTCCTCTATTTTTTCAAGAGATTAAGGAGGATTGGTGTTATTCTCTAAGTGGTAGAATTCACCAATGAAGCCATCTGGTTCTGAACTCTTTGTTGGGGGGGTCTTGATTACTTATTTAATTTCTTTATTTGTTATGGGTTTGTTCAGATTTTCTACTTCTTCTAGATTCAGTTTTGGTAGTTTGTTTCTGGGAATTTGTAACATTGCATCTAGATTATCTAATTTGTTGGCACACAATTATTCATAGGATTCTCTTATAATATTTTTATTTCTATTTGGTTGGTGGTAATGTTCACACTTTCATTTATGATTTTTGTTATTTGTTATTCTCCCCCTTTTTCTCATAATCCTAACATTTTGTCAATGTGATCTTTTCGAA
>NW_011908034.1:0-2085 GCF_000151845.1 Pteropus vampyrus
CTTTTTTTGTCCATATTTTTATTACTTTCTTTGACTACTTCTAAAAATATTCTGGAATAAGATTCTTATAATTTTCCTGTCTTACATCTGAGTAAAGCACTGTTTCAAAGGGTCACGTTTCCTCTTATTGGAGAATGGCATTTAAAAATCAAGATCTGAATACAAAGTGGGTTCATTGCTACTGAGTTATCTGCTTCTAGGACCTCTACCCACAACTAAGAAATAGATGTATATATACTCAAATATATCCATACACAGAAATTGTTATTTTTACAGCTATCTATTTTTATCTTTTGTTACAGATTTTCATTAAATTTATTGGGGCCAGAGAACATTTTTGGTATTTTTTAAATTTTACTTTTTAGAATTGCTTTATGGCCCAGAATATAGTCAGGCTATTCATTCTAGAGTATAGTTTCAAGAAAAAGATTGGTACCCTAAAGTAAGATATTTATTCCTTGCCCTTCACTTTCTTCATCTGTGAAGAGCAGCCTGGCTCTGATATTTCATATTTGTGCAAATCAAAGTAACTGATATAACTTCTCACTGAAGTTTCTTTGTGCATCATAAAATGACTATAACAATAAACATTTTAGAAATATGAGGACAAGATAAGTTATAGTCCTGCACTGCATAACAATGTCTGTCAACAACAGTCCACATATATGATAGTAGTCCCATAAGGTTATAATGGAGCTAAAAAATTCATATTACCTAGTGATGTAGCCATCTTAACATCATAGCGAGACGTTACTCACTTGTCTGTGGTGTGCTGCTGTAAATAAACCTACTGCACTGCCAGTTGTATGAAAGTATAGCACATACAATTCTGTACATACAGAAGGCTTGACAATCACAATAAAAAACTATGTTATTGGTTTATATATTTACTATTTTATACTTTTTCTTGTTACTTTAGAGTGTACTCTTAGTAGTATTTTTTGAATGTTTACTATAAGACAGTATGCTGTATTATGCTGGCAGCAGCCTCATACATCTCATGTTTACGGTGTCAAGTGGTACATGATTGTAAATCTGAAGGCTACTTACATTTGATGTCAAATTCTGCTTAAGAAAATAAAGATTATAAACTGAAGAGACCAATGTGATATAACAGAATTGATATTTAAAATACGAGTGCTGTTTATAAATAAATAATGTGAAGAAGTCAATAAAAGATCAATAAAATGTAAATATTCTCCAAGAGTGCATTTGTGAGCAATGGTAGGAATAAGTGAAAGCTGCTGTTTAAATGACACCATAACATACACTAAGGACAATTAAAGAATCCCAAACTAAAATCTGCCAAAAAACAAAAAAGGCACTAAAGAAAGGAATAACAAACCAAATAAGCATTAGCTAAGACTCTTATAACAAACATTACAGCATTCTGAAGGTACTAGAGAAACGACTCTTGCATCTGCTGTCCTGTTGCTATGTTCTTTACAATGAATACTTCTTTAAAATTTTAAAGAAATGCATTAGATGCGGGTGGCCACCAACAGTATTAAACACCGATTAAGAGAAATTTGTGTAGATCTGACTATAAAAACAGAAAAGAATGATCAAATGTCATTTTGTCAAAATTAGCTGTGGGGGGAGGGGAATTAAGAAAAAAGAAAGAATGTGAATAAATAGAAAATAAATTCTAGATTATACCATATTAAAGAAATTATTTTTGCTATAATTAGATCAAAGCTACTAGATACAAATAGATGTTAGAGATATGTCATGCCAGGTATGATGTTCAAAAAAAAATCTTTTGGGGATATATAATGTACTGAATATTTATGCCCCCCTAAATTCACATGTTGAATCCCAACTCTAATGTGACTATATCTGGAAATAGGGCCCATTAAAAGGCAATTAAGGTTAAATGAGAGAATAAGGGTAGGGCCCTCATGCAATAAAATTTTTGGCCTTATAAGAAAAGGAAGACAGAGAAATATCTCTCTCTCTCTCTCTCTCTGTCTCTCTCTCTCTCCAAAATGAAGAAGTTCTGTGAGCCCACAGCAAGGTGGTTGTCATCTAAAAGCCAAGAGAGAACGAAACTCCCATGCCAGCACCTTGATCTTGGATTTTTCA
>NW_011908035.1:0-1193 GCF_000151845.1 Pteropus vampyrus
TCCCCACATGTGACACCGCTGGGCCCGGGGGCTCCAGCCCTTTGCTCGCCCTCCCCTGCCCTGCACCCCCTCGCCCCACGCCCTCCCTTTCCCCCTCGTTTCTGCTGTCCGCCCTCCCTTACAAACCCAGGCGCAGCAGGGGCCTGCACACAGCACCCAGTCGTGTGGTCCCCTCCCATGCGGAGACCTCGGGCCTGCCACACGTGGGCTACCGCCTGCGCTCTGGAGGCCAGAGCTGGACTTGGGGTGCCAGGTGCGTGTCAGCTGCCTCTTGGCCTGGAGCAGGAAAGGGATTGGGGTGGGGATCCCCAAGCTCAGCAGGCCTTGCACCACGGTGGGGCCAAGGCCACCTCCCCCTTCATCTCGAAGCCAGCCCTGGACACCTCGGGGCCTGTCAGGGACCACGGGATGGGTGATCCCCGAGAATGAAGTAATGGCGGACCAGCAAGCCGGCCGCTGGCCCTGGTTCCCGGCCACCCTCCCTGTCCTGGGCGGAGGCGCGGATCTGGACAAAGCTCGCTCACAGTTTGTATTTATTGCTTGGAAACCAGGGCACTGGCGAGTCACCGGGAGAGGCTGAGACCCCCCCACTTCCCTTTCCTTTCATCCTGCCCCCTCCCCACTCCCCAGACACCAGACACCCTGTCTTCCACCTCCAGACACCAGATGGCTCCCTCTCTTTGCCTTTCCCCCTCCGGACAACTCTGGCCTCCCCTGGCAGGTCAGAGGTCCAACCCCACCTCCGCATGACCCTGCCAGACACCCCGGGGAACCCCAAGGTCCACCTCTGATCCGTCTGGGCTGCGCCCCGCTCCCCGTGGTCATCTGCATCCCTCTATCCATGCCTCCATCCTTCCCTTCCTCCACCCCACCCCAGCATCCCTACTGAGGACAGGTGGCTGCCTGTCATCTCCCCCCACCCGCCGGGAGGCACCTACCCGCCCCCCAGCCCTGCCTCCCCGCCGCCCCCGTCGCTAGATGGCGCCCTCACTCTGCCTTGCGGCTCTGGCTCCACGGGCCTGGATCCCTGCAGACCAGACTGGGAGGCCCCTGGAGCTGGCCGCCCAGCCCCCTCCAGCCCCCTCCAGCCCCCTCCGTCTCCGTGCCCCCTCCCTCCCTTTCCCCTCCCCGGATGGGCACCGCCTGCCAGCGGTGGGGCTCGCGCCTCCCTGCCTCCGCCTCTGGCCGGCGTC
>NW_011908036.1:0-1489 GCF_000151845.1 Pteropus vampyrus
TCTATACCATAAAGTAACCTCCTTGATGCCAGGGGCCACATCTTATCTGTCTTGCTACTCCACTTAGCTAATATGTGAGAGTAAAATATTGTAGAGCAGTTAAGAGTATAGATTTTAGAGTTAGATTCCTTGGCTTTAATCCTGATTCTTCCCCTTTTCTAACTGTATAATCTTGGATTAGTTACTTAACCTCTCTATGTTTCCGTTTCCTCACCTATAAAATGTTAAGTGCCAGAAATATTGACTAGAACCACTGTGGAACTGTATAGAGGAAGGGACATCATTGGAATCTTTGTACAAGTGGAAACTAATGAAATGGAAGTATAAATTAGGTTTTTGGTAAGAAGAGGTAGATGCAAACTGTCGAGAGAACATCATTACAGGATAACTTAGAGCCAGGTAGAGCATAGCACTGGAGCATTTAGATACTTCTATATCTTCTGCCCCCCCACACGCTGTCAACAGAGAGCCAAGTGCTAGGATGTTTTGTAAAGCATTCCTCCTGAAAATTTAATTTTCTTCTCCTCCCCCTCCCTCTCTCCCTCCTCCTCCAAGGAATTTCAGGTTTATAATGTTGACTGAAATGGCATAAATTGCAAGCTCTCTAGGTGGACTCCACTAATTGTAAGCTCAGCAAGATTTATAATAGATGTATCTAAGTCAATATCCATAGTAGAATATTATGAATAAAATTAAAATATTCTCTGGGTTTGTTCCTAATATAGTTTCTCCCCCCAAAAACCACGGTTTCTAAAATTCTGTAAGATATTTTGGAGAATGCAAATGACATAGGTATAGCTCACAAAATATGTGAAACAGATTTTGTAGCTCATGTAATACTCTTACATTGACTTCTACTGTAAAACTGATGACATTCGAAAAAGTCATTCTGAAGAACTCAATTCAGTGGAACAACTACTGTCCCCATAGCACTGATATGAATGCTTATCTGACCTCTTTTCTCTCCTGAGGGAGAAACCAGATGAGAAGTAGACAGGGGTGAGAGCAGGAGCAACTCAAGGCATATTTTCTGTTTATGTGGCCATGGATGGAAAAAATGAGACGTAGTGGGGAAACACTGAGGGCAAAGTCAGAAGTGTGAGTTCAAATTGACCTGTCAGTCAGAGGAGCTGAACAGAGAGTGTGATCATGAGAACCTGGGTCCAAATGAGGGTGATGGGTGAAGGAAATAGTGATACCAAGAGAAACAGCAAATAGATAACTGGAAGCTGACTTAA
This sequence comes from Pteropus vampyrus, assembly GCF_000151845.1. Classification (NCBI taxonomy): domain Eukaryota; kingdom Metazoa; phylum Chordata; class Mammalia; order Chiroptera; family Pteropodidae; genus Pteropus; species Pteropus vampyrus. The sequence goes on from NW_011908036.1 coordinate 1,239, forward strand.
CTCCGGAGATGGAAAGCGGGTATCAGTGCGGGTGTGCGATCCACTCCCAACCCGATTAGCAAGAGGAAACTGGTTTTATTTGGAGGGACAGGAAGAGAACAGGCCCTGTTGGGGGTGCAGTAAAACACCATTACTGCCTTTGAGGAGCTCCTAAACATGCAAACAAAATAATTATAATGCAGTATGTTTATTAAATATTCTTTACATTTCAAATACCTATTGAGCTCCTATATTAGAGCAGACACTTGGCT
>NW_011908037.1:0-1380 GCF_000151845.1 Pteropus vampyrus
GTATTTCCCTCTTCACTGCTAACTGTGCTTCAGGCCAGGAAAATTATTTACTATTATTTCATGTGCCCTTCAGAAAGTATAGATCACGTGATGCAGGCACACCTGGTACAGCCGCTGTCGTTAGGTGACCAGGGACAGAAAGGCCAGTGCCTGCAGTGGGAAGACTCAGGTTATGGGCGTCGACACCGCGAGGGGCCCATCCCCTGGGGAAGCGCGCTGAGCTGGGGAGCATCCAGGACTCACCGTCAACCCAAACTCACAGCAAGAGGAAAAGTCCCCCAGACAAGTCTCAGCCGGGAGCCGCGAGCTGAGTGTCGGTGTGCTGGACGTGTCTTTAACTAGGACGGCAGACCTGTCCACGAAAATGTCACGCGGACACCCTCACTGACGTAGCATAGCTGCCACTCCACCGTTACGACAGTCGTTCGAATTAGTTTATTTACTGGTGTATGTCCCCAAGCCCCAGCCACCAGGCCGTGAGCTTCCCCATGTCCGAACCTTGGGCTGGTTCACCTCTGCGGTCTTAGAGCCCAGAACTCTCCCTGCACGTTGTAGACGGAACATCTGTTGACGGATGGAGTACAGAGAGTGGGGAAGGGGCTCCGAAGACACATGGACTTTGCTGTGAGGACATTTGGAAACTGTGGAGGGGTTTAAAAAGGGAGAGGTGATCACGCTTGAGTCAGAGGCCTCTGTGGCTGCGCCGTCGACAGTGAGTTAGCCGAGGCTGCGACGGGAGGCAGAGAGCTGTAAAGAATCTCGGGCAGCAATCTAAGCGGGATGCACCCGTGGCTCGAGACAGACACGATCTCGATGATGGATGCTGGGGACATTCAGGAAGCTGACGTGGCAGGACCTGATGGCTAGTTATAGAACAAAGGTGAGGCAGAGGCTTGTTGACGATGACGCCCAGGCGCTTTGGCCCGGCCTGGCCTTCACTGCCGGAGGAACCCGGAGGCGTGGATGTACACGCGCAGGAGCGGAGACAAGTACGGCCTCAGCCTGGTCACCTGGCGGGCATCTGAACGGAGATGTCTTGTGGACGGTGTCTGCAGCTCGGGACAGGGAGCTGGACTGTGGACGTAGACTCAGAAGCCATCAGCCAGTGAATAACGACAGACACCCTGGAGTCGGCGTGAACATCCAAGGCGAGTGTGAGGTCGGCGGGACCTGAGCGGAATCCTAAGCGTTGGGGAGGAGTTCACGGGGCTGCCAGGTCAGACCATCACAGGGTTCGTGAAGATCGTCGGTGAACTCGACGAGCAGCTTCAGCGCCTCGGTGCCAGTGGAGGCCAAGTTGTCAGGGGCTGAGGACTGGAAAGAAAGAAGGGTGCAGTGGGCGCACACAGGTGTGTCAGGAGGAGGAGGATAAGGTGGCAC
>NW_011908038.1:0-2206 GCF_000151845.1 Pteropus vampyrus
GAGAGTTTGAAAAGAGAGGGGCACTTTGCAAAGAGAATTACAAAATCTCACCTATCACAGATGGTTTTATGCTCCATCTGAGACACTCGGGTGTCACCCCTTCTAAATGCTGCCCATTCCCCACCAACATCTTTATCCACTTCAGCGATCTCAGACCGCATCAAGGATTTCATTCTCAAAGTTTCCATCTATCAGGAGCACTTCAAGGAGAATAATGAAGAAATAATTTGCATATCTTGAGAGCTGAATTATGCCATAATGGAATTGACAGGGCAGGAATAATTGAGGGAGAAATGCTTTTTAAGCATCATTTCCAATTTGGCTTTCATATTTCCAGGTTTCAAAGTTCCAGGGGGTCATTGCCTGAAATGGGGAAGCCCAAGAGGGTTTCGCTGGCAATTGTACCCTGTTCTGGGAACGACTGCTGCGTCTTTCGCCTCCTGTTGTCGGTGGACGGGGTTCATGAACCTCGGTCACAGCATCTAGGGTCATATAGGGCTACAGCTTAACCCCCTGGCACAAACTGGATACTTCAGACAACTCATCATTTCTTAGAGAGCGTACCTTTGCATACGGTTAACTGTACAAGATACTAGCTATTACTTAAAGTGACAATAGCAGCTACCATATATTAAGAACCTTCTATAGGTCAGATATGATACTATATATACACTAGTGCTAAACTCTTCCTACACCCCGAGAGTGATCGTCTTTTGCAATTCACAAATGCAAAAACAGACGATCAGACAGGTCCAGTCACTTGGCTAAAGCCACAGGTTTGATGGAGGATTCGACCTCAGAGCCACCTGGCTCCTTCCTAGTTTGGAGTTTCTAGGACCTTTTCATAGTAGCAGGGTAGAGAGAGAGACAAGGGACTCATCTTATTGTCAGTGAGTGACTCGCATTATTTTCCTATAAAACAACACGTAGAAAGCAAGATGTTGATTAGGTCTAATGCTTTCCTAGACCTATAAAGGGGAGGTGTTGAAACAACCTTGGTTCGGAAACCTTGGCTATTCTACTCATGGCCCAGGGCATTGCAGTAGAGTGGAAAGAGTAATCAGAAATGTTTGGTGAACTGTTGCTGGGGAATAAGCCACCCCAAACTGAGAGACTTAAACATAGAAAAGAAGCATTTATTTGTTGAAAATTCAGGATTTGGCCAGAGCTTCGAGTCTCTGCTCCTTATGGCATCAGATGGGACAGTTTGACTGTGGCCAGCAGATCTGCTTCCAACATGGCTCATGCACATGGCTGGCAAGGTGGTGCTGGCTGTCCCCTGGGAGCTCTGCTTGGGCTTTTCCTCCATGTGGCCTCTCCACATGGCTAGGTGGGCTTCTCCTAGCATGGGTTCTATGGGGAAGTGCTCTAAGAGCTAGCCATCCAAAAGGACAATGCACAAATATGTATCCAGCCTCAGCTTACTTTATACTGGCATCACACTAAAGCTAGTTTCATGGCCAGGCTGAGTCAATGTGGGAGGAAACTACACAAGAGAGTGAATACCAAAAATTACTACTTGGGCCACCCAAGTAATAATTTTTTCACCAGAAGCATACTGACTTTGATCTGAATAGGGGCTCTGATTGGTGCTTCCTTTGTAAACTTAGGAATGCTTCTCAGCCTCTCTGTTCCTTTCTCTCCCCATCTGTAAGATTGGGTTAATAAAATCTACCTCATACTTTTGATTAATTACTATAATTTCCACACTCATATGGGGTTAGTGAACACTCATAGAGTGTTCATCTCTTTCAGGATCTGGTAATTCTGAATTAATTCCTAATAAAAGAAAACAGGGCTTAACAACTGTGTAACACAAAGCATCAGGAATTGGGCAAATCTCAAACGTCTTCTTACAGAACCTTGAGGTAACTGACGCTGCATTTTCTTATGGAAAGAGATTTCAGAATACTGTACAGGGTGTTGATTTGAAAGAAGACGGACTGTGTAGGAGCATCATGATTGATTGCAAAGATTATCGTCTCGAGAGTAAACAAAGACTGAATATAAATCTCACTCATGCCACTGAGTGAAAGTATCTCCCCAGCAACTCAAATGTTCTTAGCCTCAGTATCTAGATTTTAAAAGCGAGATGTTGGAAAAACTAAGCTATAACATACCCAATTAAAGAGCTCATTACCACTGTATATACTCATTAAATAGTATTGTTTTTATACTTGTTGTCACTTTTAAATGACTACTGGAC
>NW_011908039.1:0-2131 GCF_000151845.1 Pteropus vampyrus
TGTTAATGTCCTTGTGTTCGTAAGCAAGAATTTCTCTGTGAATAAATCTAGTGGAATTGCTATGTTGTTTGGGAAATACTTTTTTAATTTTAGCAGAAACTACCATATTGCTTTAAAAAATTCATGAGATTTGCTGCTGTTGATAGCATTTTAATTTTTACCAAATTCATGGGTGTGGAATGGTTTCAATTTTCATTTCCTTATTATTGCTGCAGTTGTGAATGTCTTTAAGTGTTTATTAGCTGTGACGATTTCCTCTGCAGTAAGCTGCCATTTAATAACACTTATCCATGTTTCTAATGGGTAACTTGTCTTCTGTTTATTGACTAATAAGGCGTTCGTATATACAACAATCTACAGATTGCAAATATCATCTTCTAGCCTGTTGCCATTTTTTTTTAATCTCTGCCTATGATATCTCCTGTCATCTCAAAATCTTTAATTTTGATATGATCAAACCTGTCATTTTTAATGGTTCGTGTTTTTTCAGTCTTGCTGAAAATACCATGGATATTGGGAAAGCCAATTGGTATAATGAAACAAGCAATGGGGTAGAAGACAAGGCATAGGTATAAAGTGGGACTGAATCCCCAATCCGATATATTCTAATTGTGTGACTAAATAAAACAATCTCTGAGTTTGCTTCCTCGTACATGAGAAAGCTACTTTACGCATATGTCCATTTATCTTAGAGTGCCTATTACATGCTGGCACCATTCTAGGGCTGAAATTCTAGTGGTAAACAAGACATACAGTGAAAGTGTTCTATAAATTAAGAAATATTATACAAACATATGGTATTATGATTACCATCATTAGGGACATTGTGAAAAGTTCCTCTAAAGTTGCTCACAAATTGAAGGCATATTTATTTTAGTTTATGTGAAAATGAATTGATAGGAAGTCGAACCATACAAGACAAAATGTCTACTAATAGGAGAGAGTTTTACATTGGAGGGCATCAAGGACTTTTACCAGAAACCCAGACTTCATTTGGTTCAAAGCACTCCTTCAGCCTTGCTTGGGGCAGTTATCCAGGCAGCAACTTCACAACAGCCAGGCTAGTCTACTCACTTCCCTCTACATGCCTGTCTTCCACTTTTCCCACCTGATCTCAGCCTCTTCTAACATTGTCCCCTCCTAGATCATGCAAAGTACGTTCTATATCACCACTTATTTTGGTGTTACCTCTACATGTAAATTTCCAATCAATTTTTACTATTTCCAAACTGACGGGAAAAGTAGGAAAAGAAGTTATGTGTGTACATAAATGTATTCTCTCTCCTCATTATTTTCAATACAATATACAAACTAATAATCTGCTGTTTATGATTTTAGCAACTGAAATGATGATCCAGTGGGAAATGTAGAGAGTGGAAGATATATTTTCTTGTAGGGTAAAGTTTTAGGGGTTAAAGAATCAGATTAAGCACTATTAAGAAGTTCAAGACATAGGCAATTTGATGTAGGCAGTTGGGCAAACAACTAAGGTTTAATCTGATTATGTGAAGCTCTTGGGATTTTCTAAAACTGTGATTCAAATTCATGAAACAATTTTCAAAATACATTGTTTTATAATATGAGTGCATCTATAGGTGAGAACTACTCAATAAGAAAAATTTTTAAAACAAGCACATAGTCTAGGTTTTCATTTCTTATTAATTAACAGAACTCATGTAGTTTAAAGAAAAAAAAAATCAGAATAAAATGTCACTTTTCATTCTCTCCGGAAAAAGTCTTGAATATTAAAACTAATATCCATTATCATGATTAAATATCCATTGACAGAATTATTAGATTTGAAAAATGTAAATACTTGAAGATTAGTCATCAGTTTTTTTTTTAAAAAAATCTCTATTCCAGGTATAGAGAAAAAAAGGTAGGGTTTTAAAGATGAAGATGATTAAACTTCTGTGGGTGATAGCCACCAGTTTTGAGTATCTACCACCAGCTAGCTTGTATATTGAGACTTTATACATATTATTTGACCCAATCTTTACTATGTGTTGTAGATATTTTATAGATGACAGAGAATTGAACCCAGGAGTATGTTTAAAAAGTTTTCAAAAGTTGACAACACGAAAATAAGTGAGAAGAACTGACATATCAGTTCATCTCCTTTATAACTTCC
>NW_011908040.1:0-2330 GCF_000151845.1 Pteropus vampyrus
AGAATGACCAGAATAGATGCCCAGGTCCTTCGCCTGAAGATTCTACCCATTAGCTGTGAGGTCGGGGAAGGTTACATTCTGAAAGCACCTCCACCAATTCAGGCTCATCACAGCCTGAGTGAAGATCGCTCTTCTAAACCAGTAAGACACGTCAAACTGAAACTGCACACCTCTTGCCATGTTAGAGAATTCTAGATTCCAGAAGTAATGGGTGGGTATTATGTAACCATAAACTGACACCTCCCCGAAGCTAGAGGGCACAGTGAAAACTACTCGTCTGTCTCACAAATATCTTCTCTGATTTCCCGAAAATCTATAATTATGGACGCATTCTTTTGTCTTAAAATAGTGTAGATATTTCGGAATTAGCTAGTATGTTAAAGCTCATTCCTCATTTATTCCTCCATGTGAAATGGCTTATGAGACGCTTCCTAGAGCTTCTGGGGTGGAGGCATAAGAGAAAGAAAACCCACGAGTCACCAGATGCTGGGAGATAAAGTAGCCCATGCCATTCACAGTGGATTAAGAAGACAAAAGATATAAAATAAATTCCAAGTCTATGCCAATCCCTGTAGATCAGGGAAGACGACAATCTCTTCTATTTTCACTGAATTGTACAGGTTACAAAGTGTTTTTAAAGGCATCGTTTAACATATTTACGTGAATAGCTTCCAATTGGAAGGTATAAACAGTTCCATCTTAAACAGGGAATCATCAAATTTTGTCAGAAACACTGTGATAACCTTCAGCACACCTATACCTCTCCACCCAAAATCTGGGACAAATGCGTTCATGGGAATTCATAGTGAATTCATGGGAAGAACATGGATCCAGATGCTTAGGTTCACTGGAGGGAAAACGAACAGCTTAAAGTAGATCTTAGAGAGTGTGCTAATTCATATGATCGTGTTCCAGGAAAACTAATATTTTAATCATATTAATTTTAAAATTGAATTTAGTAGAAAATACAAATGAGATGGGACCTTATGATTTCTCTATTTCAACAATGCTTCCTATCCTTATCCTGACTGAGCCATCATTAGTCACACATCTACTCCATAAAGACAGTGATCTTGTTTTTAAGGTCGTGGTTCTTTATAGAGAAGCAGTCATGGAGGGTAAATGAGGATGGGTGGTTGGCTAAGAACCAATGACATATTTGATTTTGCTTTCCGCAGACTCATCAAAGTTGTAGAGAAGGACTTGGGAGAATGTGCAGGCAAAAGTACGCTGAGGACATGGATTCAGAGGCCTGGGTAATAGGAAGGAAGAGGGCAATAGGCAAGCCAGACCCACAAGCTCAAAACAGACCTTGTAACAATGAGAAAGTCTGTTAACATAGGCAATGAACTTGCGAGGCAATCGGGATTACCATGCCTTCTTTGCTCAGCAGAAAAGACTAAGGCCCAGAAGGGAAGTGACTCGACAGGATCACGTAACAACTTAGTCTTTTCAGACTAGCAAAGGCCGAAGCTGGTCCCGATATGAACAATATGTGGGGGATGAGCATCTACTGAGCATTTGCGACGGAGCCCGAACCCCAGGTCTTTCTTCTCACTCCTAAGGCAGGTAACTGCACATTACCCAAGAAGTACTTCAGCAACTTCCATTCAAGTTTTCATCCAATTGTCGACTTGATTTCTCCCCACAAATCCCCAGGTGTTCTATGTAAAAGGATGTCAAACTATCTACTGCCTTATTCATATGGAACATTCGCTTTTCAATTTCTTACCAGCCTTAATGTACAACTTCAGTCCCAATTTAAAGTAATGTTATATTTTATAATCGTCTTTCAAAAGATGAGGTGAAGGAGATAAAGATACATTTTTTAAATGGAAAGGGAGAAATAGAAGATAGTTTTGTAGCTATTTATATATGCTATGTCAGTAAATTTCAATCATCATCACCATTAAAATAGTAATATTATCTGACATCACATTTATCAAGGAATTTCTGGAGATTTTTTCCTAACATTATCAAACACTAAAATGCCCAAAATCAATTCTCTTAAGACTGTTTTCCCCGCTTTTTTTCCTAAATTCCTTAAATATTGATAATTTCCCCTAGACATTTATTTTTTTAAGATAAATACCAAGACAGGAAAATAAAAACTCGACTTCTAGGTCAACTGAGCTCTTATTTAACGTCGGTGCACAAAAACTAAAACTAAAAGTAACAAGGATGAAGAAAACTCACTCTAAGGAGATTTTCATCATCTTTCACTGTAAAAGGAAAAAGGATTAACCACTAAATTAAGGAGGAAAACTCCATTTTTAAGCACTGATACAAATACAATGTAAGAGTTTCTTCTTCGTTGCTAATATAGCTGT
>NW_011908041.1:0-1544 GCF_000151845.1 Pteropus vampyrus
TGTATTATAATTTCAGACATGGAAATATTTTTTTATCATTTGTCCTGCATATTTTTATTGATACATAAATTTCAGATAAAGTTGTTTTTGCAAAGAAGTAGGGGGAATACATCAAAATATAACATATTCTGGCACTTGAATTGTTGCTCTTGTCAACTTCTTAGAAACACCAAACATTAAACACACACACAGGTACACAAGTGAACATGTACACGATTTTTCATCCTCATTTAGTTTTAAAAGCTATTGCTTGATGGAGTTACATTATCAATTTATAAATGACATATAAAAAGAAAAATCTCAGCTTTCTGAAGTGCCAGTTGAAAATACCTTGCATTGTCTTCATTGCTGAGCAGAGCGGTGCTGGCCTAACTTGCTATAATATCGCTTAGAATGGGAGACATCCATCACACCCAGGAACCCCGCCAGTTGGAAAGAAAGGGAAGTTTTTATGTGTGATCTCCTCATAGGAAAAAAAAAGAGTCAGTTTTCCTTGTCTATCCTTTCTTTTGCTTTTCATTTTTTTTTATATTATTGTTCAAGAATATGTATCACAGTTCTTATTCTCTTATCTACTTACACATAGCATTAACAAGCTAAAATGTTTGCATGTATTTCCTAAATGCAATGCCAGTTTGTTTGTTTTTAATAAAAAGTCTTTGAGAGAAAAAGAGTAAAGAAAACCAGATAAAATAATTTTGACAGTTCCAAATTAATAATAATAAACTTCTAGCCAGCTAAATGCAGCCTGATCTCATCTTAAGGAAGAATATTTTTGATTTTCTAAATAGACTTCTATGGCAGAACTCTACTACCTCATCCAAATTGAATTTAAATTAAAAAAAAATAATAATAATTTGAATGAGCCCAGTGTTTAGGAATCTTGGGGGCTTAGATCAATAAAAATAAATATTAAAATTTCAACAATTCATTCAACAATTCAATGGGCATTAACGAGGCTTTTATCGAAGTGTTTGGTTTGGTCTTTTTGTTTTGTTTTGTTTTGTTTTTTTGCTAGCTTGCTTCCTTGTTGCTTTTTAAACTTTGGCCTCCTAAACTTCAAAGTTATACAGATAAGTTAAAAAAATGTAACATAGACCAGTCAAGTAGTAAACATACATTCTTACAGTAACGGGGATTATCCAATACAGAAGATGAAAGGGTAGCATTACAGTCTGTGCCGAAGTTCGGAGAGAGAGTGCCCTCACACCATCACTGCCTGGTGAGTGTGGGAGTCATGACTCCAACTAACTGTTAAGAGTCATGGAGTCATTTGTAAAGGCCCCTGCCTAACCTTCCTAAGAAGACTTGAAAAAGATAATTAAATTGGTGCTAGAGAGATAATTTCCAAAAGGCTGGATTGACAAATTTGAGATTATGAAAGCAGAGTCCAAGTGAGCCCTGGTTTCAACATTGGTTGCTCTTGGCCCCAAGCTGCATCTGTTCTCTAATTTCTCTCTATCCTTAAACTCAGCAGAGGCCATACAGACTAGGGACTGAGATGTCATATCTTAGGAAAATGATACTGACTCAAAGAAGCTTAT
>NW_011908042.1:0-2702 GCF_000151845.1 Pteropus vampyrus
TGGTCAGTAATTTAGGTTTCCTATTGCTGTCTACAATATAAGGAACCCTGACTAATATGTTATTGAAACTTAAAAACAAATAAATTGGTAATTAATTCTGAGAGTGCTAGGAAGTCAATCTCCATGTTGATGAAAGGGCAGCATTTGCTCTCAGTTAATTGCTGCAGTTGTTTATGTTACCTATTACATGATCATCAGTCCATTGGATGCATTTTGTCCTAAAATTTCAGCAATGTATGGTATTATTCAACGTTATTGTATATTAAACATTTAAACCTTAATAAGCTACTGATGGTGTTCCATCCTTAACTACACTTAAAAAGTGTTCCTTGGTCAAATAAACTCAAGGAGTGTTGATATACTGAACAGAGAACTGGATTTCAAGTCTGAAGATGAAGTTTTAACCTTAGTGCAACCCCTCACTAGCTGTGTGACATCAAAGCCTTAGTCTCATCTGTAAACTGAGGAGAGTATCTTCCTGAGAGAGATGAGAGAGCTAAAGGAAGCAGCAAATGTAAAGGTATTTGCATATTTATTCGTGTAAGTAAGAAAAAAAAAATTCCAGCAGTGATAATCAAAACTCAAATCCTTGCACAAGAAGTTAAAATGACAGATAAAGTATGTCTGGGCCAGGAAATTACATCTAAAACTTAGTCAATTATTAAATAAGTACTCTGAGCAATCAAAACTGAACTGAGAAAGTCTAAAATAGTTAATTGTGTTAAATGATTTTGCAACCATGTTATAATATAGGGGAGATGACAGATCAAGTGGGGCTAACTGGAGGGAGAAAACTCTTTGCATGTGTTGCACATTACCTTCTCAAGGATAGTTTTAACATGAACAAAATAATATATCTTTCTCTTATAGCATCAGTGGAGGATACGATTCTTAATCTTGACTATACAAAGATGGGTCCTAAGTCCATTACTCAGGGAGATGCCAACCAGGCTCACCTCCTGTCAAGGATCACCACAGAAGGACACAACTCTGCACCAATCCCATGCTTTATGGTGGAACTCAGAAAATATGGGACCCAAAAGACCCTGAAGAAAAGCTATGGCCACAGGGCTCTGAAAGAGCCAGGCCTTCATAGCAAGGGGCCTAATCCACTACTTGACTTACACATGGGGATTTTGAAGTGACGATCCTTGGGGATTTAAAAGTCAATTGAGTCACCTCAGTCCATCTTCTACAATAGAGGCAGCTAAGGTGAAAGTCTCAAGGTAGGTGTAATAGGATTATGTCTCTTCAGCATAAGGAGCTGCCCTGCTGTTCTTGCTACTTGACATCAGCTGCAAATAGCATGGACCCTCCTCAAAGCCTGGCTAAAGAGAAAACAGCGGCAAAGTCTCATTCTTACCTACATGGGATAGGCTGCTATGGGGGGAGGAGAAAAAACTCAGCTGGGGAAAGAAAGGGTTAGAATTGAGCTCTAAAATCTTAACAGATTCAAAGTTGGAATTTTGGGAGCAGATCTCTAAGAGTTTAGGAAGAATGATTACATAACATCAATATGAAATCCATAATGATCAGCTCTTATAGATTAAAAAAAGTGCTGACTTTAGAATCTACAAATCCCATTATATTAAAAAATGATTATATATTGTCCAAGAGTTAGAAATATATGATAAAGAAGTCCATCAGAAACTCGATGCAGCATATTAAAAATTTGACATAGTGGTCTGAGGCTGCCCTTTGAGCCATTATAGGTAGTCTTAGGACCTGCGCCAAAGTGTGAGGAAAGAGGCAAAGATGGAAATAGTCAAGCTCTTTTTGAAACCTGCTCAATTTCTCGCTGCCTAGCACCACTGAGCACGGCCTGATGCTCTCTTCTCCCCCATGCTGCCACCCTCCTGGCTCTCCCTGCTTCTCTAAACATTTCTTCTCAATGTCTTTGTTTTGTTCACCTCCTGAATTGTGCTGTTCCCCAAGGTTCTGCCTTCAGTTCTATTCTCATTTTGTTTTGCTTCTCTCCCTGGAAAAAAAAATCCCCAATTTTCATCTATGTAATGCTGAGACCTAAATCTTTGTCTCCAAACAGATCTCTTTCCTGAGCTCCAAGAGCTTTCTGGCCATCTCTCAGATAACGCATAAGCACCACAAACTCAATCTGTCCAGAAGTGCTCCCTCATCATCACACAAAGCTCTTTAAAAGCAGATCTCGATTTATTTTTCCAAACTCATCCATCTTCCTCCTCTTTACACTTTCCCTCATGGCTTTGATCTCTGCTCCAGATCAGATGTCTGATCTAGTCAGACATCTCTCCATTCCTCAAACATGCTATGCTTTTTCATGCCTCCAAGACTTTTCATAGAATACTTTTTTCTGTTTCACACCCAGTTCAGATGTCATCTCTCTTAGGTAATATTGGTTCTCCAACCTTTATTCTTCCATGGCACATGGTCCTACGGGTATGGTAATTACAACACATTGTGAAGAATGTTATTTGCTTAAATATCCATAACTCTAGGCTTCTCTTCTCAAGAGAAGCAGAATCTGGGAGTACAAAGGACACTGGATTAGAAGCAGAAACTGGATTTGAGATCTAAATCATGAACTTCCTAGTTGCCCAATTGGTCTTACAATGCCTTGTTTCTGCATCTATAAAATGGGAATAATTAACAGAATTGTCATAAAGATCAAATGAGTTAATATATATGAAGCATTGACACATTTGAAATACGGCACAAATGTAGGA
>NW_011908043.1:0-2455 GCF_000151845.1 Pteropus vampyrus
GCCAGGGAGAGAAGTCCTCACAATTTCTGCTGTGAAAGCCAGCAGATATTGTGGCTAAGTGAAATGAAGTGCAGCTAGAGTCCCAAGCATTCCTCTTAAAGGGCCTGCTCATGGACTTACTTACTGACAGACTCAGGACTCACTTGCTCTGAGCTCCAGCACTGGGACAGTGGCTGAAAAAGGTGCCAGAGATATTCGAGGAGGAACTGAATTATCTGGCTTTAAGGCAAGGGCTGGAGGGGCAGCATTCTTCCAGAGAGAAGTACTGGCAGAATTTACTGTTCCTTTGTTAAGCACCTTCCAAAGTACAGATGCAAGTGACTACTATATCTGAGTCTCCATCACCCTAGCTAACGCCATTAGTTCCCCCCTGGCGATTCCCTGATACCTCGCCCCACCCAAATTGTGGGCTCACCCAAGCCACTTCCAGTGGCTTTTCCATACAAACGGCCTGTCTCAGCTCATGCTGCAGCCTTTCCTAAAATCTCTCAGAAGTTCACAAAATCCTAATAGTATCTGGCCTTGGAGTGCCTTATACATCATTCTAGGTGGTCCCAAGCCCAGCTCTAGCAGCAACCAGCCTCGGTTGGCAGCGTGGCCTCTCAAGTCACCTCCAAGCCCAGCACAGGTGGCAGCCTTCTGCAGATTGCTTGGTGGCTCATGCCAAGTGACCCCAGGCAGGGCACAGGGTGTAGCTGAACTTGGGGCTCCTCACAGGAGGCCCCATGGTTGGCACACCTTGTGACCAGCTTCAGACTGAGCCAGAGCAGCACCCAGTGCTGTATCCGAAGAAGACATACCCAAAGGTCAACTGGGCGGGCACCAGCATCCTGCTAAAAAAAATCCTGCTCCATAAGGTTAGCCCCTGCATAACAGCTCCTTCACTGTAGTCACAAGCCAGTTCTCACAACCAATCAGCCTGAGGGCCAATTCCTTCCATTGATGTGCAAATGGCAACCAAGGCTCAACTACGATAGGAGGGCATATATAACCCATACAAGGTGACCAGGGAGACTGTGCCACAGGTCCCTACAGGACATCTAAAACATAAGGCTGCTCTACTAAGACCAGGAGACACAGAAGCCCTATCTAACATATATAAACAAACACAAGGAGGCATCCAAAATGGGGAGACAAAGAAACATGTCCCAAATGAAAGAACAGAACAAAACTCCAGAAAAAGAACTAAACAAAATGGAGATAAGCAGTCTACCAGATACAGAGTTCAAAACACTGGTTATAAGGATGCTTAATGAACTTAGGAGAAGAGTAGAGGAATTCAGTGAGAATTTTAACAAAGAGATATAAAACATAAAAGTGGACAGAGAAAACATAAAAAAGAACCAGTCAAAAATGAAGACTACATTAGAAGAAATCGACAATAGATTAGATGAAGCAGAAGACTGAATCAGTAATTTGAAGGGTAAGGTAGCAGTGAAAACCCAATCAGAACAACAACAAGAAAAAAGAATTCAAAATAATGAGGATAGTTTAAGGGGCCTCTGGGACATCAAGTGTGCCAACATTCGCATCATAGGGGTACCAGAAGGAGAAGAGAGAGAGCAAAAAATTGAAAACCTATTTGAAGATATAATGATGAAAAATTCCCTGACCTGGGAAAAGGAACAGACGTACCAGTCCATGAAGAACAGGGAGTCCCAAACAAGATAAACTCAAACAGACCCAAACCAAGACACATCATAATTACAATATGAAAGGTTAAAGACAAAGAGAGAATCTTAAAAGCAGTAAGAAAAAAGCAACCTACAAGGGAGCTCCCATAAGACTGTCAGCTGATTTCTCAACAGAAACTTTGAAGACCAGAAGGGATTGGCATGAAATATTCAAAATAATGGAAAGCTAGGACCTACGACAAAGATTACTCTGCCCAGCAAAGCTATCATTTACAATTGAAGAACAGATAAAGAGCTTCTCAGACAAGAAAAAGCTAAAGGACTTAATCACATCAAACTGGTATTACAAGAAATATTAGAGGGACTTCTTTAAGAAAAAGGAAAAAAAATTTAAAAATGAACAATAAAATTGCAATAACTATAACTCTATCAACAATTACTTTAAATATTAATGTATTAAATGCTCCAATCGAAAAACATAGAGTGGCAGAATGGATAAGTAAACAAGCCCCTTACATATGCTGTCTACACAAGATTCACTTCAGATCGAAAGACACACACAGACCGAAAGTAAAGGAATGAAGAAAGAATTTCATAAAAATAAAACAAAACAAAATGAAAGCTGAGGTAGCAATAGTTATACCAGACAAAACAAGGGCCATAACAAGAGACAAAGGAGGACCCAGAAATCCCACTGCTGGATACTTATCCAAAGACACCTAAAACACTACATCAAAGGGACATGTGAATCCATATGTTCATTGCAGCATTATTTTCAATAGCCAAGATATGGAGACAACCTGGGTGTCCATAAATGGATG
>NW_011908044.1:0-1830 GCF_000151845.1 Pteropus vampyrus
GCTCATACCTAAATGTCTGTAACAGCTTTATTTCTAATAGCCCAAAATTGAAAACAACCCAAATGTCCATCAATAAGTGAACTATTGTTATATACAACAACATAGATGAATCTTAAAATAATTATGGCAACCGAAAAATACTACCGACTATAATGTATGATTCCCTTTGTATAAAATTCTAGATAATGCAAACAAACCTATAGCGACAAAAAGATCAGTAATTCCCTGGGGACAGAATAAGGGGCAGTGAGGAGTGAGAGGAAAAGGTGACAGATATATGACAAAGAAATTTTAGTGGATGATGAATTTGTTCATTATCTTGATTGTGGTGATTGCTTCATGGAGATATATGTACATGTATGTAAAAACTTAAAAAACTATTTATTGTACGTCAATGATTCCTCCATAAAGCTGTTAAACAACAACATAACTTGCCTTGAAGTTTTCCCTGACACACCAATCTACCTCACATTACCCTGTTATTCCTAGTATCTTCTACTCTAAATCTTGGGGCCTCAATTCTTTTACAGTTGTATGTGCTTCTTCATTTCTTAAGTATTTATCACATGATTTTCTTCATGTTCCTATATCTTCCTATCAGGTTATCTTTCTCAGAAATTTGAACTAAAAAAAAAAATAATAGTAAGCTCATCCCAACAAACTCAAGGCAGGGAGAGTAGAAGCTACTACCACCTGCCATGAAGAAGGAAACAAGTTAAGAGCAATTCAATGATTTGCATAAGATCCTAGCCCAGTGCCATTTCTATACCTTATGCTATCCGCCGTCTTACTCAGTGAGATGCTGGTAATAAGGGAAGATAATTTCTCCTTTGTCCTCACATTTCAGCTTCAGCCCAGAGGTCTGGAATTATTAAAACTTCCACCTTAGGACTAGGTTAATTCCCAAGGGAAAAAGGGTCGATAATCTGATTGATGAGAGTCTGAGAAATTCACTGGGTCATTTGACGAGGGAGTAGGGTCACTGCATAAAAGGTTAGTATACCCATGCATAGGCTCTCACAGTTCCCAATCCTGTGCATCCTAGGCTGAATGAGGAAGTCTAGTCTCATTGGCTCTGCATTGACCACCCTAGATTCCAGGGGGCAGGAGTCAGTGAGGCTTCCTGACCAAAGCTACATTCACCCATTCAGTTTTACCAGAGAGCTCTGCCCAAGGAGTGGGGAGCATCTGGCATGTTCTTGTGTATTTCTCTCTGTCTCAGAGGAGAGAAGGGGTATGCATCAGAATTCAAGCACCAAAACCTGTCTGCAGATCCCTAACTGTACATCTCCGTCACTGTGCTACAGCCTACCTCCTTCAAAAGCCCAAGCTTGACGCCTACAGCTCATGCACTCCTTCCCTTATGAGAGAGGTACATAGAATCTCAAGCAATGTAAATTTTATGATCTAAATGTACTCCAGGACCTCTCAAATGAAGTAGTGTGACAAAAACTACTGACTTACCATATTAACATCCATGTCCCCTTTCTTTCTTAGTACTAGAACCCCAACTTTTAGTTGGAAACATTGTTGAATAGGAAAAAAAGTTCCAGCCACCTTTACAGTTAGCTTTGGCCAGGAGATTAAGTTCCAGCCACTGAGATGAGCAGGACTGCTGTGTGGGGCTTCCTGGAAGGAAGGCTCTTAAAAGAGCTTCCTGGGAAAAAAAAAAAAAAAAAAAGCCACCTAAGATGGGAGGTGGCTTGTCTTTGCTGCCCAGAATGTGGATCTTTGTCTGATGCTCCATTAGCCATGGAGGACTAGATGATGAGGAAGCCACATACTAAAGATGGTGGAGCAAAAGACAGAAGTCTGGAATCCTGATGCCGT
>NW_011908045.1:0-1938 GCF_000151845.1 Pteropus vampyrus
ATAAAACTCAGTCTTCCTGAGACATTATGTTTTGTGAAAAACTACTATAAACAAATAACCAATTCAACAATTCTGACATAGTGAGTCAGTCAATTCACACAAACACAAATATTTAACAATAGAGGATATCAGTAAAATTGCCCAGAAATTTAAATCAAAATCATAAACATGTTAGTTTGTTTTAGCTAAGGACATAGTTTATTTAGCTATCGATTTCCAAAGTCTCCCACCAAAAAGTGAAAAACTTGCTTTCTACTCACATATCCATTTACTCATACGTGCTTCATACTGAACAGTGTACTACCATGCAATGAAAGTTAAACTCTTTTTAGTCTATAATGCACATATTGTTTATTTAATGATTCATGACTACAGCCATATATTAGGTTAAGTCAAATATGATGTGAAGATACTAAATGCTATTAAGTGTCTTCAAATCAATAATGGGTAAATAAGTTCCTAACAAATTATCTCAATTCAAAATCTCTCTAGCTGTGTTAATCTCACTGTTCTACTAGGCAGGGAGAAATGTCATTTGGAACAAAGAACTATTTTACGAACATAAGATTTTCAACTTTAAAAAATGATATCTGTCTGTATATGCTTTATATTTTTAAAACATTTTCATATGTATGATTTAATTCAATTTCGTAATAATGCTATATGACAGGTATCACAATGTTCACCATTTTATAGATCAAACGAATAAGAAAAATATTTTGCATTACACATTAAAGACAGAGCAGCTAGTGTGTAGGGCCAAAACATAATCCTACAGTCTTGACTCCAAATCCCGTGCCCTCGCCACTGAAACTCACGACTTTAATCTGAAAATGCCTACAAATTACAGGTTGTCAAAGGTACTTGTTATTTCCCTTTAAAAAAGGCTAATTAAAGAAGAAGTAAACCAAAGAATTCCAACCAAAGGAAAGAAATCCTTTGGTTTTTGACAGACATGATTGCCATAGCCGCAGGCACCTCACATGTCTTCCTTCCACGTTCAAAACTCGTGTTTGGCATTCTAGATCTGTGATCTGGAGGGGCAGACCATCCTTTTACATGCCAGTCGTAGATAACTAACACTGTCAATCATTTAATTACAATGAATTTTGTTCTCAAATAAAAGAGTTGCTCCCTCTTATTTTAAGGATTTGTATTAAAGAAGTTTAGGTGATGCAGGTGTGGTTGCCCAGTGCTCTGAAGCCCCATAAACTGGGTTCAGATCCTTTTTCTGCTATTTAATGGGTCTCAGTTTCGGGGTGATTAATCGCACTGTGCTTGAGTTCCCTCATCTGTAAAATACGTATAATAATAGCACCTATTGCACACAAGGCTATTGTAAAGATTCAATAATACATGTCATGTAAAAGCTTAGAACAATGGCTGACATGCACTAAGTGCTCAGTAAGTGCTTACTATTATTATTATGAGACTTGTTAAAATGAGAGCAAAATCAGAAAAACTGTAGTAGCTCCCCAAGTTGTGATTTACCAGGAAAGAGATGAAGAATCATTATAGGCCTTCGTTTTGCGATGATTCCCGTGCCATAAGGTACATTTAGGCAATCAGCATTGATAAATATCTCCATGGAGAAAGTTCTCTATCTATTAGATAAACAAAATTTAAAACTCAAGAATGTGACTCTGCCCATAGCAGAAGAAACTGTAATGGCTCTCTTTTATCAAGCCAGTGTGATCTGGGGAGTGATTTAGGTAAGTTTATTAATGTGACTAGCCAGCAAGATCACCTGGAAGAGTTCATTGAAATAACCAGCAATCAAATGCAAAGAAAATCCAAGTTGTGCTGTGACAGTCTGACTCCATAGAAATCCAAAATCTTTGGCACAGCAATTAGGTACATGCCTACAATCGCCCATAGCAATTTTCCTCCTACTGATTTCTCTTATTTTCATTTAAATTAATATAATTCCTTAGCTAA
>NW_011908046.1:0-1422 GCF_000151845.1 Pteropus vampyrus
ATGGTTACCTTCCGTGCACCCTGGCTTCAAGTTCCTCTAACTTTTCTTGTCTGAGGGTGCAGATACATGCAAAAATGAAATTGGGGCAATTTTTTAAAAATTTATTTAATTAGTTTCAGGAATACAGTACATCGGTTAGACGTTTCTGTGATTTCTAAAATGACCCCCTCACCCCCCATTGCTGCTTCTCTCCTCTGGGTTTTCGCCTACCATTAATCCGTCAATGCTCCCTGCATTCCCTGTGCCGGCGGAGCAGTTTCTTATACCATGTACAAAAACGAACTCAAAATGGATTAAAGATTTAAATATAAGACCCGAAACCATGAACTCCCTGAAGCAAACACAGGCAGTAAATTCTGACGTCGGTCTCCGTGATGCCATTTGGATGTGGCTCCTCAGGCAAGGGCAACAAAGGAAAAACAAACGGGACCCAACCAACTAAAACGTCTTTGCACAGCAAAGGAACCATTAACAAAACAGAAAGACAGGCTGCCGAAATGGGAGAGGACGTTCGCAATGATGCCTCCAATGAGGGGTTAATATCCAAAATGTGTTAGGAGCTCACACAACAGCAAGAAGATAGTCCCACTGAAAAGTGGGCCGAGGACCTGGGTAGACTTGTCTCCAGAGGACATGCAGGTGGCCAACAGACACACAAAAAGATGCGCAGCATCACTAATCACCATGGAAATGCACATCAGCACCCCAGTGGGTTCCCACCTCACACCTGTCAGAATGGCTGTCATCATAAATCAGCGGACTAGCGCTGGAGAGGATGTGGAGAAGGGAGTCCTCATGCTGGTGGGATTGTGAATCAGCGTAGCCGCGATGGAAAACCGTATGGAGATGCCTCAAAAAAATAAAAAATGTAGCTGCTGCTATATGTTTTTTTATATAATTATATATAATTGAAATGGCTATATAAAAGTATAGCAATTTCACTTTTGGGTGTTTATCTGAAGACAAAAACACTCATTTGAAAAGACAAATGCATCCCTATGTTCACTGCAGCGTTATTTACAATAGCCAAGCTATGGACGCAACCTAAGCGCCCATCAATAGATGACTGGATAAAGAAGGTGTGGTACAAACATACAGTGGAATATGACTCAGCCGTAAAAAGAAGGCGGTCTCGCCATTTGCGACAACGTGGATGGACCTAGAGGGAATTATGCCAAGTGAAATAAGTCAGAGAAAGACAAATGCCACATGGCTTCACTTATATGTGGAATCTGAAAACAAAAACAAATGAGTAAAGAAAACAGACACAGACCCATAGATACAGAGAACAGGCCGACGGTTGCCGAAGGGGAGGCTGGGCCTGGGCGGGGAAGAAGGGAATCGCCCGGCCGCGCTCGGCTGGGTCATGAGTGCGTAGAGGGCAGTTGGTTTTCCCTGGTGTACGCTTTATTTTCTGATTTT
>NW_011908047.1:0-3182 GCF_000151845.1 Pteropus vampyrus
AGGAGATACAAATATTCAGTCCTTAGCAAGTACACACACTATGATGCTCTTGGACAAGTTTGGACCTTTAGGTGGCCATCAGAAGCTTGATTTTTCCCTTGATCTTGTATACGTCCAAGAGCATCAAAGCTCTAATCCCTAATGTGGTGGTGTTAGGAGGTGGGGCCTTTGGGCAGTAATTAGGCTTGGATGAGGTCCTAAGGTGGGTCCTCCATGATGGAATTAGTGCTCTTGGAGAAAAGACCAGAGAGCATGCTCTCTCTCTCTCTGAGCATATGCACTGAAGAAAGGCCATGTGAGAACATAACAAGATGACCATCTGAAAACCAGGAAATGGGTTCTCACCAGACACTGGAATCTGTTGGTCCCTTAACCTTGGACTTCCTAACTTCCGGAACTATGAGAAATAAATGTTTGTTTTTTTAAGTCACCCAGTCTATGGTATTTTGTTGTAGCAGCCTGAACTAAGAGAGTACTTACTCCAGTTTTGGTTAAGCCATCTCCTTTAATTTGTAATATTTCCTGGAAAGCCTATTTTTTTTTTCTTCATTTTCCCAAAGAATTAGCAACATTAGCCTTCAGGCAAACAACATTATTGGTTCGAAACATTAAATTACCAGAGCAATGAGTAAAATGTAAAATGAGTGAAAAAATAAAGATTGACAGTTTTAGTCATAAAGATATCTTACATGTGTTTAGTGCTTTATGGTATAAAAAGAGTGATCTCAGGCAAATAAAAATAATTATTTTTGACTGCTAAGGAATATAGGGCGTGGATAGTAAATTACGAATTAATTCCACTTCTTCCGATACCTGGCTTTCAGTTAATTAGCATCCTAGCACTTCAAATTTATGTTGGTGTTCTCAACTGCCATTTCTAGGTCAAAACTGATTTAGTTTTCAAGTGTGACTCATAAGCATATGTTAATGCTAATGACTTACTTATTTACCTTGAATCTTATTAAAACACTGTGTCTAACCTTATTTATTTGTTTACATAAGATTTACTTTAAAGTCTTTCCATTGATGAAGTGAAAGGCAAAGAATCTGCGTGAACATGAACGTTCTTAAAGTGTTTCCTTCTATTTTTCATACATCTTACTGCATATAAAGAAAAGAACAAGATGTAATAAAACTCAGGGAGAATCTTAAAATTCAAACCCATTTTTATCCATGTAAACTGAAGTCTTTTATATAAAGGAAATTCAAGAAGCCCGATAATTTATTCCATGCGCATATGGATGAACTGTCATCCACAGTATGGATAGCCTTGCTCAGAAAATAAACAAACATTAAATGCTAGCGGAAGTTTCATTAATTTTCCAACACTCATAAACATACATTAAAGATGTAATAAGAAATTTGTTTCACTATTATTAGTAAAACAAGAAAGATGAACCATTTGAAAACAAGTTTAAATGTGCACTGGATAAAGGCCAAAATAGGCTCTGCTCTTCCTTTGGAATTTCTATGCTAGGCTAAAGAATGCATGGCAACTCACCATTCAATTTGCTTTGCTACTGACAAAAGGGAAGCTAGCAAAATTCTAAAACCATGGTGGCTTAATATATTAGAAGAAACATATCATGTTCTTATATTTCATTTAAAAAATTTAAAAATAAGTAATTCAATGTATCTGTGGTTTGAAGTGCCATATTTCCCACAATTTTAGCTGATACCGCAGTTAACTTGCCAAGCTATTTCACTAAGGAATTCCCCTGTCTCTGGATCCTTACCCAAATATTCAGAGCTGCTGCTTTTGTGATTAAAACCGTTCAGGAAAGATGCTTTCCTAATTAAAAAGAAATTTCCTACAAATGAGTTTTTCTCTTTTCATTTACAAATATGACAAACTTCTTCAATGTTAGCCCATATGTAGAGATATCTTAATCACAAGGCAAATAAATATTGGTTGACTCACCGGCTGATGAAATGAATTCTGCTGCTCCTTTCATGGCTACTAGCAAATTTAGCTGATTTCTAGATGGATTTAAATCTTCAACTACATAATCTCCAGGGTGCCTTCACTTTGCTGAACAAGAAGAGGAACTAATTTTGATGGAGTTGCTAAATCAGGATAAAAGGAATAACTGAGCCGTGTCCCTTTTGGTATTTTACCCCAAATTTGTAATGTTTACCCTTTTATTTCAAAAGATGATTTATTTTACCCACACTCACTCAATTCTTTGATTAAATCCCATAGATATTTATAGTTTTAAAGGACTCGCAACACTCTTCTCTATGTGTTTTCAACTTAGCTCTTCCCTTTCTTGTGAACTTTCTTCCTCGGTCTGTTTTTTGGCCCACAGTGCATTAGAGAAGAAAGAACTGGAGATAAGACTCGAACAAATTTTGTGAGTTGCTATCGACTGAATATTTGTATCCCTCCAAAATGTATATGTTGAAATCCTAACCCCCTCCTAACCCAGGTGATGATTTTAGGAAGTGGGGCCTTCGGGAGGTGATTAAGTCATGAGAGTGGAACCCTCAGGAATGAGATTAGTGTCTTTATGAAAGAGGTCCTAGAGAGAGCCCTTGTCCCTTCTGCCATGTAAGGTTACAGTGAAAACACTAAGGAAACAGTCTGAGGAAGAGGACTGTCACCAGACACTGAATTGGCCGAATCTACTGGTGCCTTTGTCTTGGATGTCCCAGCCTCCAGAACTGTGAGAAATAAATGTCTCTTGTTTATAAGCCACCTGGTCTCTGGTATTTTGTTTCGGCAGCCCAGTCACATTAAGACATGGGTGAAAAGGGCTCTGGTAAGGATGTAAAAAAGGCAGTAGACACGATGATCTTAGTAAAGTTTCCTGGGCTGCTTGAGTTTTTTATTCTCAGCCTCTCTAGCTCCAGGATTCTATGAAAAATGAGTTTATCATACACAGGAAGTCCCACTCAGGCACATCAGACTTTACTGAGGGTGTACAGCTATAACAGGATTTCTATGAGACATGTTGGGCCAAGCTTGACTTCAGTAATAGGAGTTTCTGATATAGTCTGATGGCCAATTGAAATTTAGAAAACTTAAGCCTCATTAAAGTGATGATATAGGACCTGATTCTACAAAATGAGTACTAATGACTAATTGTAGTAGTTCTGATTATTATATTTTGCGAGTCATGGATCTGAGCTTCTATCTAAACATATTTTTTTCATTTACTTTAATGAGAGTTATCTTACAT
>NW_011908048.1:0-1481 GCF_000151845.1 Pteropus vampyrus
CTGCAGCCGGGGGACGGGCCAGCAGAGACCTGGACAGAAGCAGGCAGCTTACGAATGGATTCAGAAAATACAGTTGGAAGGACTCTGGCTCCAACAGGGAGGACTGGAAGTTTGAGTGTGCATGGCACTTGTGTGGCCAGGAGTGAGTGTGTGTGTGTGTGTGTGTGTGTGTGTGTGTGTGCGCGCGCGCGCGTAGCATGCTCTGACAAATGTGTCCTTGGTCCACACTGCCCTTAGCAGAGTGAGTCACTCAAGGGCCCCTTTGGCCTTCTTGTTGTTTTCTTTCCATTTGTTGGTTTTAAAATACACATGTTCACACATATATATCCACTGCAGGGTGAAAATTGATTAAATGAGATGCCCCCCTAGCTACTTCCCCTAGCTGCATCCAGGCCTGCCCTAATACCCCTGTCCTGATTTGCAACCCTCGGCCGGCCTTGCCTCTTCCTGCCCCTGCCTGCCCTTCTTCCTCCCTCTTCTGGGGTCAAGCTCTGGCCTGTGGGCACGTCTCTGTCTCTGAGAAGGGAGGGCAAGTAGCTGTCTGCTGGCTGGGGGCCCTCCCAAAGCTGGGCCGACTTGGTTGTAAAAGGCCCACCAGCCTCTGGTGAGATGGGTGTGCACACCCACCACAGCAAGCTCTTTTCTTTTGCTGGACTCCCCAGCACTAGAGAAACTCTCCTAATATACGCCAGTGTGACTGGCGATGGCCAAGAGGGAGCTCGGGGCACAAGCTGAGAAGCAGGGGAAGGCCTTGCCACACCGCCTGTGGGTGGAGTGGGGTGTGGAGGAGAGTCTGCCATTGCAAATCTAGGTAGAGCTCTTAGGGGTGGAGGCAGGGCACCCCTGAATACCAGACCAGGAACAGTCTAGCCTCTTTCTGTGGGTCTCAGGTAGGGCTGTTCCCTTGGAGGCAGTGGGTAGTTATGCAGGTGAGCTCTGCCTGGCCACATGGGGTGCCGCACCTGCCCGTCTCCCCTGCTGGAGTCCTCTGGTCCACTCTGGGAGCCTGAGCATTCAGCAGCAGGTGAAGAACCTGGGTCTTGACTAGGGTGTGCGTGTGCGCCCACCTCCTCCCTGACCCCTTAATAAGTGCTCCAGTGCTTAATAAATGCTCCACCCAGGCCTATGGAAATGGTTGTCCCTTAGACTCTGTAGAGGAGGAACAGTGGAAACCTGAAACCTTCCTGACCTCGGAGACCTGACCTTTCTCCATCTCTCCTCCAGGGGAGGCACTTTTGTGCCATGGGCCATTTCCAACCACACTCCCCTCAGCTGCTGGGGTTTTCTTTGTCCCTTCTGAGGGTCCCCTAGGGCTGCTGTAGTGGAGGGGCTTCTCTAAGCTCTGAAGTATTCTGGAGTTGTGAAAAGTCAGAGGAGATAGGACTGGGGCAGCCAGCCCCTGAGGCCACACCTCACTGTTCCCCAAATCTCTACCAGGCGGAAGCTGGGGTAGGTGAAAAGGTACCCATGCTCTCCTACCC
>NW_011908049.1:0-1794 GCF_000151845.1 Pteropus vampyrus
TGTTTTCTTTTGTTTAGGATATTCTTGTCTTGTTTATGGTGAATGCTCTTGAAGAAGCTGACCAGAATTCTGCATTGCTTGGAATTCTTAAGATTTGTTTCTCTTTCCTTCTTTGTTGTATTTCCGGGCTCAGGTAAGTTGTTTTCCTGTGGTGCTTCTCAAAGTCCTTGCCCTCACCTTGCCCCTCTCTTAAAAACTAGGGCTGAGACTTAAATTTTTATCAACCATAGATGGGCAGATGGAGTAAGCTTTAACAAGAAACCAGGCACAGGCAGACACTGAAATCTGCATTTGTACATTTCAGTTCCTCATCTTCAAAAGAAATATTTGCCTTGCTCAGCCTCCAAGGCCTTTTATATTAGTCCCTCTCTTCATATCTGCTTTTATCCCATACTGTTCTTTAATCTGAACATTCACTTTGGTCGATCGGAGCTTCTCCTTATATTAATTCACCCCCACCTGGTACTTCTTTTGCTCATGAGGTTCAAGATTGTTTCTTTTCTTCTGAATCATATCTTCCTACTTCTCTGCTTCAAGTCTCACTTCTGCAAATAAACTACATTTTCAATTTTCCTATATATACTCTAATCTATATGAATATGCACTATTTATACTATTTTAAAATCTGGTTATTTTTAAATTATACCCATTCATATTTTCATTGTAATTTATAATTCCTATATTTATCCTTAATATGTTATTTATTAATTTGACTATTAATGATTACCTACTGTGAACCAGGCATTTCTGTAGGAGCTGAGGAGACAATGGTAAACAAAGAACACAAAGTCTCTGACTCATGGAGTGTATGTTCTATGTGTGTTTCTTGCTTTCCTGCTAGATATCAATCCTCCTGAGATCTTTATTTTGATATTTCCAATCTCTGGCATACTTTTTTGAACATAGGAAGTGTTCAAGTGCTTGAATCTCACCAGTTGTATTCCATGCTTCCATATTTCACAGAGCACTTAGCATAATGCTTGACATTCATAGACAATCAGGTAAAATTTACTATAATTGATGTCATTGCATCAAGAGAAATTAAGATAGACATTAAAAAAGAATTTCCTTTTCTGACTTTGGAAGTGATGGTTAGGGAGATCATCTTTGCCATACCAATCTTCCCTCCCCTCTTTGAATTTGCAAATTTCAGTTAGTTTATCATCTTCCTAAAGTTCACTTTGTTTCTCAGATTTAACTGCTCCTTTCCCTTCAGTGATTCCCAATGTATGTGAGGATGTGCTCCTCTGTCATTCTTCAACCCGCCCCCCCCCATTCACCGCCCTATTCACAGATAGTGGATCTCAGCTTGTGAAAGGCTTCCAGCATCAGCATAATATGCTCATTGAAGGTTTTTATCAGTTTTCCTAGGACATCCCATGACTCTCACTAGTCATGCTCGACAATTCTTACTTTTCTTATTTAAATGTTATAATTGTGACTACTGGTTAATCTTTGTCTTTATGACTAGTAAACTTTGGATCCTATTTTAAAAATATTTTTTTCCTTAAAGGTCATAAAGTTATTCTCTAATATTATCTCCTAAAGGCTTTTATTTTTTTAAAGAATAGAGAGGTTAAAATTTTATTTTATACTTAGAACACACGTAAAAATCATCCAAATGACATTTGGGGTATAATTTTTAAAGATCAATAAATTTCCATCTGAGTGCTTAGATAGCATCCCTTAGTAAACATATTTGAGACTAACAAGAAAATCAGCAAAATAGTTATATAATATTCTAATTCATATTTCAAATTACCAATAACTAAAGTCTATAGTGAGAGAAGGGGG
>NW_011908050.1:0-1983 GCF_000151845.1 Pteropus vampyrus
GGAACATAGGTATATCAGCTTATCAGTGAGCACCGGTAGCAAACCTAGAAGTGTTTTAATGTGACTCCAGTGTTGCACGTTACTGAAATAAACACATTGTGCAAAGTCCATTTCTAGTTTAAGAATCTCTGTCACCACATATACCAAAAATCAGAACAATTCAACCTTATTATCATCTATCAGCATTTCTGTTATATTTATCAGAGTGCTCTCAGAAAACTATCACTTTTAACATTAATTTAAAGGCATTATAAACACTTAAGGGAGTATTTCTCACCATAAATTGTATGGTTTCTAAATTTTTTAAGAGTCGGTATGATCAATATGGAGCCTACATGTTGTGTAACTTTTCTTTTTTTGCTACTTTATGTTTTTCACTTTACCTTGTACTAATACTTTTAGTCAGAGGCAAACGCTGGCAAATTTTATTTCAAATGATAAAAAACTTTTCCAAGACATTCAATAAACTATTACATTTTTCAAACCATTCATTCAGCCATAAACTTGATAGCAAAAAAAAGAAGATAAAATAAAAGACCTCATTATAATAATTTGTTTTCTTTTTTAAATTATTTACTTCTAATGCAAATAATGAACATGAGCATTAATTAAATAATGCAATACATCTAGTGCTCATTCGCCATAGTATGTCTTTAATAACAAAATGGACTTATTTATGGGAGCAAAATGTTGTGATTTAGCAAAAAGATGAAAATAGTTTCAATCAGAAAGCTATTCATGAATTATTGAGTATTCTGTTGAAAATGAATATGGAATGATTTTTATCTTTGTAAAGGAGTATCGAGCCCTTATTCACATTTCTGCTCAAAAAGATCATAAAAAATGGAAGGGCAAACAATAGATCTACCAACCTTCGCCTAATGAAGGCATTTTCAATCTCTCTTCAATATTTTAATTCTCATAATGATAGTGATCGGGCAAAGTTAACATGGTTATTATTAGGCATAGATTGCGCTATCATATGGCCTCATCATTCACTTAAAAATTAAATAATTTAAACAAAATAGTCCAAAATCTAGAAAATGATGGGTGGAGATGGAAAACAAGAAAAAAGAAAAGGAAGTTGAATTCTAGTGCTTTATTAACATAAACTTTGTAAGAAAAAAATGAGATCAAGTGATCAATATTACTGTAAATGAAGCCATGTTCTCTGGTTATACTTTGCTCAAGATTTGGTCATTAAACACAATAAATTCTGTATCTTACATAATTTTTAATAACCACAAAAATCTATGGAATTGATAGGATGCTTTATAAATGGATAATAGCTTACTGTCCAATAAACCTCACCTTAGGCTCTCTCAGAAAACTATTTTAATTATGAAGCTTGACTCTCTGTGGTTTATCATTTTGGTCGATAAAATGCATCTAATTTAGAGCTTATATTTCCCCAAAACAAAATATACTTTTATTCGACAGTACATATTTATAAATTTACTGAATATATATGTAGTCTTTCTTTAAAATTCACTACTAAATTGAAATGTTCTGGAAAGCAGTATACCATGTTAGGTAGAAATATGGGCTTCTACGTCAGACCACCAGGGTTAGGAATCACATGTTCACCTTTTACTTGTTGCTATAATCATTGGTTATCTCAGCTGCAGTATGGGGTTAATAAGAGTACTTATCTCATAGAACTATTGTGAGATTATGTGAGAAAATTGATGAAACATGCCTAGCACATAGCAAAGATAATAAATCTTAATTGTGTTTATTATTGTTATTGTTATTGTTATTATTACTACATGAAGCAATATAAAGTAGTGGTTAAGAAAACAGGCTTTGGAACCAGATAGAATTTTGGATTCAAATGGCCAAATTGCCACTTAATGGCAGTATATTTAAAATCTGTCTGTTTTTTTAAACAATAATATAAAGATTTGTCAGTAGGGGAACACTACTTGCTGTCCAAATTGCAACCCAACATTTTTGCAGAACCTCATTTCTTACTCATGCCAC
>NW_011908051.1:0-1937 GCF_000151845.1 Pteropus vampyrus
GGATTCTGTAGCCTTGGGGTACGTTGGGGTGCGCTTAGAAGCCGTCCCTGTGTTGTAGAAATCTCTCCCTTGATGGAACAAGGTTTAGTCATAACTCTCTAGTTCACACTCGCCTTTGTGACCCGAGGAGTAGGTCGAATGAAGATCTAGAACCTGCGCGCTTTACAGGAGAAGAGCCATTCCCTGCAGAGAGCACCGCGGGGCCTCCGTATTTTGTGCGTGTGAACAGCCATGTGACCACTGTGTGAAGACATAGCCCGTAGCGGGCATGTTCCCAGCGCCCTGGCGCGCCCCGCGTTCCCCTTCCCAGCAGCTCCCACCGCTACTCTCCTGTTTTGCCTGGTTCTGAATCGCGTGCGAAGCTCTCTGCCGGTGCCGTTCGGCTTCACGTTGTGTCGCGACGCGTCCACGTTGGTAACGTAGCACTTTGTCATTCTTTTTCACGACGTGCTATTTTCCACAGTGCGACTGCTCCGTACTTTATCCGTTCTGATACTGACGGACATTTAGGTTATATCCTGGCCGATATGAATCACGCTGATGCGCACATCCCTGTCTTCGTGTTTCGGACACGAGTGTCTGTGTCCGTTGAGTGCACACCCGAAGCGGAGCTGCTGAGTGATCCACTGGGCTCGACTTCAGTAGATACTGCCAAATAGTTTTTCTAAGTGGTTTTGTTGTCTTGTAATTTAAAAAATTAACATGTAATGTTGATATTTTAAAACGTGTTCTTGTTTGGATTTTACCGTGTGTGGATTCAGGTATCCGCTCCCGCAGTCAGGACCCAGAGCCTCGCGCCCTCCCGCAGTCTCTCTCCCCAGCCCTCAGCTCTTGCCAGTGCTGCTAAGACTCCGTCTTTTGGAGAAGTTGTACCAATGGAATCTAGTCGTATGTAACTTTTGCGGCCAGTTTGTTTCACTTAGCATAGTCACTTTGAGATTCATTTGTTGCATGTCTCCATAGTTTCTCTTGACCGCTGAAGTAGTGTTCCAGTGTATGACTGTTCCACAGTTTATCCGTTTTCCTCTTGGCGGACGTTGGGTTTCTTTCCAGATGTGGTGATAATAAATAGAGCTGCCATGAATGCTTGTGTGCAGGTTTTTGTGTGAAAGTAAATTTTCATATCTTTACGATAAATACCAAGGAGTAAGTAGGAGCTTGGTTATACGGTAACTTAAGAAGCTGGAACTGTTTTCCGGGGGGCTGTGCCGTTTTGACGCCCCAGCAGTGTATGAGAGTTCAGTTGCTCGGCATCCTCGTCAACACTTGATAGTGTCGGTCTTTTTATTGTAACCAGTTTAATACGTAGGTGTGCAGTGGCATTGTGGTTTTGATTTGCATTTCCCTAGTGACCTCTGATATTGAACACTTTCCATGTCTTTGACATTCTTGTATCGTATCCTCTTGAGTGAAATGTTTATTCAAGACTTTGCCTATTTTTAATTGAGTTGTTTCTTTTCTTTTGAGTTTTGAAAGTTCTTTATAATTCTGGACACGAGTCCTTTGTCAGGTGATTTGGAAACATTTTCTTCTAGTTTATAACTTGTCTTTTTATCCTATTAACTGTTCTTGAAAAGAAAAAGTTAATATTGGTGTTCAGCTTACCAATTTTTTTCTTTTATGGATCGTACTTTTTAGTGTCTAAGATCTCTATTTTATAAAACCTCAGGTTATAAAGATTTTTTTCCTATATTTTCCTCTAAAAATTGCATAGTTTTACATTTAGATCTGTGATTCATTTTGAATTAATTTTGTATAAGTATCCGATTCAGGTAGTGCTTATTTTTTATTTTTTTAAATTTTAATATATGGATGTCAAGTTATTTGAAACCCATTTTTAGAAAGGATATTCTTTCTCCATTGAATTGACTTTTCACCTTTGTCAAAAATCAGATAACCTTATTTGAGTGAGTTATTTCTGGTCTCTGTATTGTGTC
>NW_011908052.1:0-3095 GCF_000151845.1 Pteropus vampyrus
TGTGGTGACTCCCAATGTCCAGCCTTCTAATTCTGCCTCAAAGAGCCTTAGGAAGCAAGCATGCCCTTCTCAGGCACTCACTCCAGCCTGATGTCTGTCTCAGGCCAGATCTCCTGAATTTCTGTGCCAACTTGGGAACAAGGCATGCTAATTACCCTAGATCTGATTTTTCCATAGAAGAGTGAGACAAATACTTGTACCCCATTATTCAAGTAGATGCTTTCCAGAAGATTCTGTCATCACATGCAAGGTGTTTTAAGGATAGAGGTATGTATGGAACAGGATCTTTAAAAATAACTGCAGCCAATCTTTATCAATTTGATATCAATAATGAGAAAGGCTGAGTCTAATGCCTGGTATATCAATCTATACAGTTCACATGTAACGACTGATTTACCCTCCAAGACAATTCTGTAAAGTAGGTATCATTACATCACCATTTTACACATGGGAAAACCGAGGCAAAGAAAAGTTAAATGACTTGTCAAAGGTTGTCCAGCCAGTGAGAGGCAAAGCTGGGATCAGAACACACAGATTTCCAAGTCCAAGACCTCTATGAAAAACTCATTAAGGTTTTTAAGTAATCCAAGCATGCTCTTCGGACCGAGGGAACCCATAAAAGTAGGATCCACATTCACCCACAGATACTTCAGGAATTATCACCCTCACATATTAAAAGGGATGGCAACCCCCACTTGCACACTTCCCATCACTCTGCTGCCCCATAGGTGGATGAGGCCCAGCTCTGACAAAAGAAGTCTCTCCTGGTTGTACCTCTAGGTTAAATCAACTCAACACTAAGACATTTCCTAAACCTAATAATATTTTTAAAATACATTTTTCCTGAGTTTAAAAACAAATACTGTATCCCTTAAAGAGGGTTTCAACTATACTACACTACACACTAGAGACCTTAATGGGCAACCGTTAATCAAATTCAAAATACAGCCCCTGCAGTAGTGGAATTTTTGTTACAGGTAGAAGAGGCAAAAGGGACCAAGAGAAGTAAACCAGGGAAGTATATATGCACGGAGGCACACACACATACACACAGTTCCTCAGAGAAACTGCCCTGTAGCTAAGACTCAGAATTTCTTCTTCTGATGTCAGCGGCGTGGAGTAGGAGAGTCCATCCCACAGTCATAGAAGGAGATGCAGGGCAGTGCCTGAAGAGGCGCTTTGGTGTGGGAGAAAAGGGCACAAGCCTGGAAGACACACACATAGCTAGGTTTGAACCTGGGCTCCAGCACTGACTAGCTGTGTGACCTCGGGCAGGTTGCTCAACCTCTCCAAACCCGCTTTTCCTCATTTATAAACAGAGATGGTAACGGCTACTTCAGAGAGCGGTTAAATTTAAACGAGATCAATAAAACATGCAGCACAGTGACAAAAACATAAAAAGCAGTCAATAAAAGAGAATAATTATTGTAGTTAGTGATTCAGAGACACTCCTAAGCATGGACCTGTATATTATTTCAACCAACAAGTATTTATTGGATAGCTTATCTTCTGTGCCCATGTCTGTGAAAGAGGAAGTTTAACAAAGGATTCCTGACCTCCTTTAAGGCGCTTTTATTCTTTTTGAAACCTAACCTGTGAGCCACAGGGAATCTATCATCCAAGGAATGATTCAGGGGCAGGGAGGAAGCCCACTCACAGTTTCAATAATCAGATATTTCCTTTCCACAGGGAGTGGGGGTGACGTGGGGGTCCTTGAGTCGGGTCTTGACCGATGAGTAGATTCATTCCACTAAATCATAACACCATAACTCTCATACTCGCATGGCTCGCACGCGACACAGACTCAACCTAAACTACCCACTGCACCTGGATAATTCCCAAATCTCCATGGTCAGCACAGACACCACTCCTGACTTCCAGACCCAAACATGCAGCTGTCCACTGGACATGGCATGAGGATGGTCCACTAACATCTCATGCCATATGTGTCCGAACAGACTCTGTTGAAATGTAATAGGTTAGAACCGATGGCAATAAAGGAAAGAGGCGACTTTCTGAGTGAAGCAAAATGAATTCCAAAGAAACTTGACATCTGGATTTATAAGCAGGAGGCCAAAGGAGAAACTGAAGATAACAGTTGTAGAAACTGCCCATAAATTACCTACACAGTGTGGGAAGAGGAGGCAAGCCATAAAATGTATTCATGGACCTCAGCAGTGGCTTTATAAACATGGGCAGGTTTCTGTGCTGCTAGGTGTTCCCTCCCCGATATTATGAGGTAATTGGGCACACAGATCATTAATATGCCATATGGTATAGAATAGTATATCTTGGCAAGGGAAAGAAGTGGAGGTGCCTTGTCTGGCTTCTGGTATCACCAAATGTTACCTCCTCACTCACACATGCATAGCCAAGTAATGAAGAAAGCTGGACAAATTTGTCTCATGTGGTGACCTCAAGAAAACCCATAACTATGGGGAACCCTTGGACAAGCAAAACTGTTACCTTCCCCACAAAACATGAACCTCTGTAGGAGTCTCTTACTGGTTAATGAAATCACTCTGTCTCCCAAGCTAGAAACTTATGATCGTACTCATTTCACCCATACCTAATTATTTGCCTCATCCTGCTGATTCTCAGAAAATTTTTCTTGAATCTAGCCATTCCACACTATCTCTTCTTAGTCCCTGGGTGGTTACAGAGAAATACCTGCCATGAACACCACATGATAATAATAAAACACTCACTGTATTATTAGAAATCTTTTTCTTCTCTCTATTGGGCAGTGCCTAGCACATAGTTGGTGCTCAACAAATGCTGAGTGGATGGAGACGAGACTTTCAATTAGCCATCCTGACACCAGCCTCCAACTCCTCTAACCTGCCCTCCACATTTCTCCCATAATTAGTCATGATTTTTTTAAAAAAACAGATCATAACCATAATACCATTTTGCCTCAAGTCGAAGGACTGACATCCACTGAAACGAAGCCCCCCGCCCCCAGGCTGGCACACAAGCTGCTGTGCATAGCTCCAAAACCTCTTCTTCCACAATTTACTCCGGAACTCTACACTTCAGCCAAAGATTTTGTGCTGTTCTCTAAAATCCAAGAACTTTTCCAGTCCTCCTGCACA
>NW_011908053.1:0-1866 GCF_000151845.1 Pteropus vampyrus
CATTAAGGTACAGCATAGGAAATATAGTCAATAATATTGTATGGTGTCAGGTAGGTACTAGACTTATCAGGGTGATTGGTTCTTAAGGTATGTAAATGTAAGGTATGTATGCTGGGCACCTGAAACTAATATAATATTGAATGTCAACTGTAATTGAAAAAAAAAATTAGAAAAGATAAATTTAGCCTTTACATGTTTTAAATAAATGTATTTAATAAGAAAGGTTTAGTAAGCTATTAAATTTTTACCAAAAATTGAGCTTATCTCAATGTATATCAATTTAATTTTATAAACATCATTAGTTTTTCACATTAACACTTGTTTTTATACCTATGTAATTGAGCAGTGTTTCAAAGCATTTGATACAACTAAAGGCAAAGGAATTGAGCAGAAAAATAAAGCGGTAAATTAGCATGAGATGAAGTATTGTTTTCAAGAAAATATTGCTATATATGGGATCAGTCTAATCTATAATATTGTTGGGAAATTTTTTGTCACTTTAAAATGATTTTTTCTTTGCCTTAAATTTTTCTGGCAAGCAAAAACACTATTCTGAAATTCACTATCATAAGAGGGAAAATATATTTCTGATCTTTTTGTTCCTTAGGTCAAAAGGAGCTTCCGTTCCTTTTTGACCTTCTCTTGAAGCTTTTTTGTAGCCCCAATTTCCTCACATCTAATTGAGTTTTTCTAAGGTAGACTCCCACCACCATTTCTACACATATGCAATCTTTTTTTAATATAAGAAGAGCCTCTTTCATTTCATCATCATTTTGATTCATATAAGCAAACTCTTATTGTTATGACACTTTATTTTTTCCCTAGATCCTACCATTAAGTTAAAAACCCAGGGTGGTGGGTCTCTACCTTTATTGTGAAATAATGTAGTCTGAAACATTTGTTATGACATCTCTAATTTTTATTATTTAACTAGGAAAGTTCAGTTGGCATCATCTTTAGTACATGAAAAGTGATGTTTATAGCTAGCTGACCTATTATTACGTATCTATAAAATCATTTTAATATTTAGTCTTTAAATTTTATTATTTTAAAGATTCCCTTTAAAGTTTTTTATTTTTCAGCTTTAATTTTTTTTTGTTTTGATAAAAAAAAATCTGATAAAGATAAAAATTTTTTCTTAATTTAAATAATATCTTTTTAAAAGAAGTGAGTAATGATAAAACAGTTGTGCTATCTTGGAGTTAAGGAAAATAAAAAAGCTATTCTAATATGTTTTGCAGATAGAAAGTATTTTCAAATGGACATGCCAAATTAATTCCAGGATGGAAATCAGCCACTGGGAAAACTTACACATTAAATATTGCCTTTTAGAAATCATTTGAAACCTCACGTTAAGATGAGCAGAGGGGTCAGAAGTTCAATTCTTAAAAAATGGGGATATTTAAAACTCTTTTTCTAATAAATGGGGATATTAAAGTTAAAAAAATAGTTTAAAAACATCTAATGAACCTTGCTTATAATTGGTAAATAAAGAAATACATCTAATTTTTGCAAAATCCATCACACAATTATTATTATTATTATTTTTTGCAAGAGCAATAGTGGAGAAGATTGGATACTTCTTGAAATTCAGTTGGCCCGACCCTTGAAAGTTCAGGACCTACTCCTCAGGAATTTGGCCGAACCAAATTTTAACTGCCAACTTGCATCCACGAGTATATTTTCAAAAGCTAAAACTTTCCTTGTGAATATGCTTGTAAACGTCTTTTCCAGAAGTTGTAGGCATAGTCAGATGTGTCTTCCTCAGACTTTAACAATACCTGTATACGTACATTATTTTATGGTGATATAGTACTATGGAGGAAATATTTTGAGCTTTGGATTCATAAAAGAGATGAGGTGCAA
>NW_011908054.1:0-1418 GCF_000151845.1 Pteropus vampyrus
GGGTAAGCATGTAAGGTGTCTCTCCCTCATCTGTGGGGGGCACACTCCAGTACCCCCACCTATCTTGCCCCATCCTACATAACTCCTCATTGCTTGCCATGCAGAGTGGAGAATATCCATGTCTTCTTGCCATCACCCAAGACACATTTCATTGTAATTTTCCTTAATAAACTTTTAATGGTGTCATCAGCCTCTTTCTTTGGTCTCTACCCTGGGAAATTTTATGTAACAATCACTAAAAAAAAAATTCTCTATGTAACAATAATAATAAATAAAGAAATTAGTAACCCATGATAAATCTATTAGGCAAGTTAATAAGTAACCAGATTATACAAAATTATTATTACTTTGCAATTCTAAAGAATTCTTCCTTAAGAACCAAAGAACCAAATGAAAAATATGTTTTGAATCACTAAATTTTGAAATATCTGTTTCAAGTAAACACACATTTTTATGATGATTAAGGACTAGGAAAAATTGCCTGAAATCTCGATTATAACTTTATGCCTGCAGTTACATAAATTAGCCAGTAAATAGATCAACTCCATCACTACAGAGTATCATTCAATGAACCACTTACATGGACAAAAATACTATGGGTGCTTTAAAATCAGAGAAAATTGTTGGAGAAAGTCAGAGGAAATATTAAGATGAAAAAAATTACAAAAACAAAACATATAAAACATAATGCAAGCAAACCTCAATTTCGTAATATGAAAAAAAAATGACAAAGCGTACTAACTAAAGGTATCTTTTCAGATCTTACTATACACCATGGAATAGTTTAAGCCTTCTAACACAATTAACTTACTATCCTTAAGATCAATTATCTCAACTGTTCATATAAAAACAAAAGGCCCACAAGATTTATGTATCTCTTCATCATTCACACACAAAACCCATTGGCCTGGAGTTTGAGCCTGGGTGTGCATACTATAGTGACATGTTCGCAAATGTTAAGTGAGCACCACTGCTTATCCAGGCAGCACAGATTATAACAGGTCACAGCAAATACCAGGAGCTCAGGAAGAAATGTTTCAAAGGAGGTACAGGACCTGAGTTGTATCACTTAGATGTGACTATATCACCATTCCCAGACAACAATATGAGTTATCATGTTCTGCACGCTGATGAACAAAGTGACCAGATCGTGTTGCCGATCTCAGCAAGCTATACTGTGTGTGAGCAGGGGTCTTTCCTCACATGGAACATGCAGTGTGGAGAGGGGCACACTGCATATCAAACATCATATAATTTTAAAAATAAAATTACCAATTTTGGCATAAGTGCCTTACTCCAAGTATTACCCACACACATATGTATGTATGTATGTATGTATGTATGTATGTATGTATGTATGTATACCTTGCTGGAATTTTTAAATTATTTGAAATCAAATCTTGGATATTTTAACATTA
>NW_011908055.1:0-1370 GCF_000151845.1 Pteropus vampyrus
AGTAAAAGAATTATGGGTAGTTTTTATTTCCTTTTTTGTGCTTATCTATATATCTTATAAATTATATAAATTTTTCACTTAGTATTTTTGTAAGCAGAAAAAAGAAGAAAATTCCAAGGATCCCATCCAGATCCAGAATATACCAGAAGGGAAGGGCTGTGTCTCCAGTCTCCTACAGCTGCTTGGACAGCAACTATAAATAGATGGTAGTCCTACCAGTTTCCATCCTTTATTTGTTGCTGCTGTTAAGAGGCAGGTTCTGACAAGAAAGAAAATAATTTGCATTTACTGAGTGTCAGACTTTGCTTAGATGCTACATCCTTCCTTAATTTTCACACCACGATTATAAGATACGTGCTAGGTAACTTTGCCAAGGTCCCCAGTTGGTAAGCGACAGATCCAACTTCTGAACCAGGTGGCTTAGACTGTGACATTTCACGTTCTTGTCTCCAGGCTGAAACAGTGACTCCTCCTGCAGTGGCATCTGCACACTGGTGACACAGCACATAGGTGAGGGTTACTCTTTATGGCAAAACAGAAGAAAATTGAGATTTTTTTATACTGAAGACAGAAACATTGACCAACACATTTCCTTTTTCATATTTTAACCTATTGATTACCCTGTGGTACACTAGGAGGTGAAAGTAGAGGTGTGCTAAAGTTAGCAAGGAAAAAGCGGTATCCCAACTTTATCCGAATGATGTCTCAGCACCTAAGCAGCCAGATTAGATTGTCAGTGGTATGGAGGTAGAGGAAGGCAAGCAGAATCATCAGGAATACTTTTTTTTCTTTTGTTTCATTATAGGAAAATTTCAAACATACATAAAAGTAGAGCAAATGCTACAAAGAAATCTCATGTCCTATCACCCAGCTTTAAAAATTATCTACTCATACCAATCTTGTTTCATCCATACCTATACCTACTCCCTTTGTCCCTCCCTTCGTACTACTTTGAAGCCAATGAACGCTCTTTCAAAATGTAATTATAACAACCAAATGTTCTAATTAATATGATGGCAAAATATTATACATCTCTGGAAAACACTGTCTGCTTGTACTGTATCCATCCAGATTTGTGTTTGATATATTTTTTTTGCATACAAGAGCGCCACACATGTGTCAGCCATGATAGGTCAGGAGGAGTCCTTTTCCAACATTGCTCCTTATTGCCTCACCTTTTTTTCAGAGCCCTTTCTTGATGATTTGTGAAAATCTCTGTGTGGAGACATATAAACCACGATAAGTACGAACTATGAAGGAGGTCAGGTTAGTGAGGGAAAATGAAACCTATTCATTTACTAATTTCTTTTTATTTATCGAAGTATCCATTCAGGCCTGCATGCATTGACTGTAAGGAGCAATCCCACTCC
>NW_011908056.1:0-2131 GCF_000151845.1 Pteropus vampyrus
ATTTCTTTAAATATAGAGCAGGTGTTCTGTGTTTCTGTGGTAGACCCAGGACCATATGTTTTATGTACTAAGTATGTAGGTGGTAAAGTGGATATTCTCATTTAGTTCCTTAAGAACCTAGTTCTTATTTTCACTTGAACCTGGGCAGGGACCGCAGGGGCACCTGTAGTAAAGGTAGTGGTTTTTCCAAAGACGAGCTTTAAATCTTCTCAAGCCTTTGCACTACCACTTGGCAGAGATCCTAGAGTCCTGTACCATACAGCATGAAGAAATTTATTTTAGCATGAAACAATTTTCAAGGCATTTGTTACCAACAGACCATTTTGTCCGGGAAGAAACTACATCCTGATGAGCGAGCCAGAATAAAATTAACTGTAAAAGACATTTCCTTATAGTTGAAAGAACCGATGCATTGTGTGGAGTTATTTAAAATTGATGGAGTTAATTGAAATGTAATTAATGTTGGGAAATGCCTTTCAATTCAATGAGTTTGCTTTTATGCTTGATGTTTGATACTGATTTGCATTTCCTGAAAGTTACTGGGAAATGAATCGATTTTATATGATAATTAAAATGTATCACCAGAATTAAAAAAATAAAGTGTATCCTCTTGTAGTGTGTGTGTGTGTGTATGTGTGTGTGTAGGGAGTAAGTTACGTATTCAGTGTGTCTGTTGACTGTACCAAGTTGGTGTAAATTAAGAAGACGGGAGGGAATTAGGACATAATCATGGTCAACATTGTTTGCATCGACATTGATATGTATGATGAAAATATTCTTGGTGATTCTGATTTTGGCTTTAATGGCAAGATACCATAACCTCTAACCTCATGACTATGCCAGATTTTGTATTCGTTGACATTGTCTTTCACAATAATAATAAAATTAACTCTGAATAGTACTTATAATTCACCAGATACTGTGTTAAAGGCTTTACACATATAAACGCATTTGATCTATATACTCTAAAGCTATAAGGTGCACATTTTTATTATAATCCTTATTTTACAGATGGGAAACTGAAGAACGGAGATATTAACACAGCTGGTAACTAGAGATTCCTGGATTCAAACCAGGGCAATCTGACTCCTGAGTCTTTGCTCATAACCACTAGTTAATATTGCTGCTGTCATAGCTTGGTGAATTTCATAAATGGCCGTAAATTGCTTTGACGTGATATTTCATGGAGATAAAACACTCTATAAAACTGATCACAGAGTGAAAATTATGGCTAAAATTCTCTTACTCCTCATAAAGTTACTTCTTTTGGAAAAAATTGTGGTCCTAAAATTTGTTTAAAATTAATCTTCCATGTTATTTGAAACAAAAATATCTAGTAGTCTAATAGGCCCATTGTTTTGAACAGATAAAGCATTTTTCTTTTGAAAGACAAGGCAAACTATTTCATGCTATTCCTAAGGGGATTATTAGAGCTAATTAGAGTGAGTATACAAGTTTAAAAAATTGGGTTTACATAAGATATATTCTTAAGAGATTCCTTGGTAAGAGACCTTCTCCTGGGGCCATCTTTTCTAATAGTAAGTGATTGATCAGATATTTTAGAGTGAATGGAGTTCCAGGCTCCCAGCTGGGCCAGTTCCTGGAATGTACAAAACTCAGAGACCATGATGGCTAAGTGAAGTGACTTGTCCAGTCATCAACAGAGACAAGCGCTTCCACATTGCCTTCACGAAAGTCATGCAATATCTCAGAACTTGCACTTAATTGCTCCTTACAGCTGAGCCCAAAACCTCCCACTGGGGTCTATTGTAATTATTGTACTCCAGAATTTTTTTTTTTTAACTTAAAGAAATTGTTGGTTAAAGGATCTTTCCATGAGATCGAAAAAAATCTAAATTTGCTAGATTGTAGATAATCAGTATTTATTAAACCAAGACATATGTTGGCAAATTCTTTTTCCCCAGTTTCAAGTAATGGTATAATAAAACCTACTTAAGCCTATCTATCATCAAGATTATATATAAAGGAGAAACTTCTCCCAAAAGACAGGATGAGTAGATTAATTAAAGAGTTGAAAAATTCTCACTTGACTTATCTTCATATTTTTGTAATAAATAATAAGATGATTTAAAATGAAAATTATTAGAAATGTATTATGCAATCAATAATT
>NW_011908057.1:0-1814 GCF_000151845.1 Pteropus vampyrus
TGTCTCCTTCCCACTCCATTTTCCTCTCCCTCCCTTCCTCTCTTCCTCCCTCCTTCATCTCTCCCCGACCCCAACCTGGGAAAAAAGACATTCTAGATAAAATTATATTTCCTTGGTAGAAATGGTCAGCCTGAGGGCAAAAAGGGGATGTAGGAGTATGGTGGAAGGATCAAGTACGAGTTAGGATATGGTAGAGGGTGAAATATGAATGACGGCCACCATAAATCTCATAGTGTCCGGTCTTTTTCTGGACAATTGATCCTACTCCATGTCCCTTCTATATCACTAAACAACTCTGTCATTTCCCCTAAAGTGACTACTTTAAATCTATCAGTTTCTTAAGTCTCCTACTCCACCTCCACACTCTTTCTCCCTTCACGTCCAAAGAATATCAGGTAAAAAGTCCCTCAACTGGCTGCCTTTTTCCTGCAAGCTACAAGGTTGGCTGCAGCCACATCTATCACGTTTTCTTCCTAACCTCTTTTTCTTTGTATCTTGTTAAATGTTGCAAGTTCTGCCCTAGACTTACACATCTGCCTGTGCCCTGAATCTCATTTGTGTCATACAGACTCAACTGTTCATTACCCATTCCTCCCGTCTTCCATAGCAATAGAATTTTGTGACTGTGTGCCTTTTTGTTGTTGTTGTTCTTTCAGCTTGGCATAGCCATGAGACCAACTTCTGACCCATGGGATGTAAGTGGCAGCAGGAACCTTTCTTAAGAGCTTATTGGCATATAGTTTATCTTTTCTCTCTCCCCTTAATTGCACTGCTTAGAACTTCGATATGATAGCTAGAGCTTTATCTCGGACCAAGAAAAAAGAGGGCCTCACCCTATAGATGGCAGACCAAAAAATTTGAAAGGTGCCTGGATCTCAAGACCAGAATGGCCATGCTGCTCCTATATGCTTGACCTCCACTGTTCATACCGGAAAGAAAGTTCTGTTGAAGCCATTTTTTATTTTTTCCATTTATTTACCAGGTTTTGTTTAAAAAATGGTTCTCTAGCATCCTTCAAAGGTGATCAATGAGAAATCTTTTGCTAGTTTGTTTCATTGTGAACTTACGCAGTTAACATAGTTGATGTGTTTCTCTCCATCGCAGTTATTATTTTTATTGATACTTATTCTATCATTTGCTAATGGGAGCCTCTTCACACTGGCTGCTGAGTCCTTTTGACATGACCCCAGTAATCTCTAACAGCTTCCTTGCCTTCTTGTATGACAAGATATTCCACGCTCATACTGTATTTTTCCTTGCTCAGACCTAGAATGATCAACCATTTCTCTAAGGATCCCTGGTTTCTTTCAGTAAGAAACAGTATTCAAAGACCATAATCTGGGTGTTAGGAATGCTGTGCCAGTTATGGATATATTGCCTCTGAGATCCAAACTCATTCTTTTAGACTGCTCCGTGAAAATGAATCTGGGCCCTTTAAATTTTTTCTTTTGCCAGCTGGCACAGAATCTTTGCCCTTGCAGGAGGAAAGGGTTGCTTCCTGGTTCCGGTGTGCTCTCTCAACAGGATCCTGCAGTATGGGTGGCATTGTCCAGCACCAGGCCTGCAGCACGGGCACTTTCTCCAGTGCCCAGCTCTTGCACTGTGCAGTTGTCAGCGGGACCCAGTAATCCGCGGCTTTCCCAAGTCCAGATATCTGGACCTGTACACCAAGTAACAAAACCTAAACTACTTAGCATTAGTTTAGAGAAGGAGATTGGATGTCAGGAGACACTTTCTAACATAAAATCATTGTACTTCCAGACGACCGTTTCTCCCTCTTCTCTAAACCTCCTAGCTCCTCTAAAGTTCATGTC